>NC_080201.1:40187017-40418459 GCF_030028045.1 Hippopotamus amphibius kiboko
AGGGTGTGCGCTGATGGCTAGGCCAGAGCCTTTTCCCCATGGTGTGCCCCAACGGAAAACCGTGCAGCCCTGAGCGTCCAAGGCTTCCTACAAGGCACTTGGCCCAGTCCAACAACCTGTTGAGTGTGGTTTCACGGCAAGGGCTGCAGGCCTTTCTGGCTGGAAAGCTGCAGCTTCCTTGGAGGGTAGTAGTTGATGTGTGTGTTCGCCGCACAAAGAGGGGTGTTGGAGGTGCTCCTAGCCAGGGGATGGTAAGCACTTTTTGATTCTTGCCAGAGACGCTCTTTTTCCTCCCAGAGATTTGCCAGCAGCTAAGGCAAGGCCAGCAGCAGGGCTGCTGGGCGAGTCGCCATGGAGCCACATCCAACCCACTTCGCCCTGGGGTAATGACCGTTTGGCCTTCAGGCCTCAGGGTGAATGTGGACACTCAGCCTGTGCCTCAGCAGCTTCTGAGCAGTGGAAGAGACACACAGGCCGTGCAAGTGGGACCTTCCATCTTGAACGTTGCTCCTCCCAGGGTCTGCATGTGTTGTATGGCTGAAGTGGGAGTAGGCCGCACGGGCATCTTGGGACAGCCTGGGAGGGGCCGTGGCGTA
Source organism: Hippopotamus amphibius kiboko (assembly GCF_030028045.1). Lineage (NCBI taxonomy): Eukaryota > Metazoa > Chordata > Mammalia > Artiodactyla > Hippopotamidae > Hippopotamus > Hippopotamus amphibius. Next base: position 40,187,614 of record NC_080201.1, read on the forward strand.
GCGCTGCTCAGGGAACTCCTGGCTGTTGATCTCAGCTTGGAGAGTGAGTGGAGGTTCTCTCCGAGGTACCCAGAACTCAGGCACGACGTCCCAGGGTGAATGCTAAGCCCAGGGCTTTCCTCACGCAGCTGCACGCCTCTCCCTCAGGCCGCCCAGCCTGCCAGTCTCCGACTCCAAAGAACTGCCTTCCTGAAGCAGTTTGAAGGCTGCCGAACGCGAGCGCTGCCAGCAGGAGAGGCCTGCGGATGATGAGCTGGGCTTTCCATTCAGAGGGGTTACCAAGGGATCCTGGCCCAGGAAGGGGGCACTGGAGCCACGGGAGAGTCTTTGGCAATGAGTGTTCCCCCTTGGAAACCAGTGTGACTCCGAGCCTCCTCCAGCCTCGGAACTCACTCTCCGCTTGAAGCACAGCCCTGACACAGGATCCTCGAAACCCAAAGCAGGCCTCTCCGCATGGAGAACTACAGCTCACCTGGTGGCTCTCAGCCAAGTTGCCATCACCCTCTAGGGACGTGTGTGGAGCCATGAGCTCCCAGCAAAGGACGGCAAGTGCCCAGTTTCTAGGCAAGACGCTCACCTGCTGCAGAAGCACTGGCCAGCAGTGAACAGAAGCCAGGCAGCAAGGGGGATTGGCACGCAGCCTGGGGGCCGCAAGCATCCTGCTTCCCAAAGGGCAAACGACAGCTTTCCTGTCAGGGTCTCATGTTGCTGTTGTCCCACAGCCTCTGTTATCCGCACGTTCCGAGCCCCGAAGAGACCCTCATGCCCACCCCCTGGGCCCTTCCCGGAATGAAGCTTGCTCCACAGAGAGTGTGCAGGCTGGGTATGGCCTAGGGAAGAGAGGCCCCCTAGGTAGGCCTTGGTGCCCCTTTGAGCCGCTGAGGCCCTGGAGTGCTCTGGGATATTGTGTGCTTTTCTGTCCAGACTGGATCCACATTGAGGTTGTGCTTGGGGAGACAGAACCCACGTGGGAGACCCCAGGGTGAGGGCAAAGCAGGGAGCCTTTAGGGTGGCAGCTGGGCTACCTGACCAGGGTGCGCCATGGCAGGGAAGCTAAGCCTCCCTAGAACTGGGTGCCTGAATCCCTTCCAAAGCAGGGCCCAATTGGGCTCTACAAGCACCGAAGCCCTGCTCGTGCATTCAGCCTGCCCACCCAGTGGATCCCAAGGGCCTCTGGCTAGGAGGGTGTGCGCTGATGGCTAGGCCAGAGCCGTTTCCCCACGGTGTGCCCCAATGGAAAACCGTGCAGCCCTGAGCGTCCAAGGCTTCCTACAAGGCACTTGGCCCAGTCCAACAACCTGTTGAGTGTGGTTTCACGGCAAGGGCTGCAGGCCTCTCTGGCTGGAAAGCTGCAGCTTCCTTGGAGGGTAGTAGTTGATGTGTGTGTTCGCCGCACAAAGAGGGGTGTAGGAGGTGCTCCTAGCCAGGGGATGGCAAGCACTTTTTGATTCTTGCCAGAGACGCTCTTTTTCCTCCCAGAGGTTTGCCAGCAGCGAAGGCAAGGCCAGCAGCAGGGCTGCTGGGCGAGCCGCCAAGGAGCCACATCCAACCCACTTCGCCCTGGGGTAATGACCGTTTGGCCTTCAGGCCTCAGGGTGAATGTGGACACTCAGCCTGTGCCCCAGCAGCTTCTGAGCAGTGGAAGAGACACACAGGCCGTGCAAGTGGGACCTTCCATCTTGAACGTTGCTCCTCCCAGGGTCTGCATGTGTTGTATGGCTGAAGTGGGAGTAGGCCACACGGGCATCTTGGGACAGCCTGGGAGGGGCCGTGGCTTAGCGCTGCTCAGGGAACTCCTGGCTGTTGATCTCAGCTTGGAGAGTGAGTGGAGGTTCTCTCCGAGGTACCCAGAACTCAGGCACGACGTCCCAGGGTGAATGCTAAGCCCAGGGCTTTCCTCACGCAGCTGCACGCCTCTCCCTCAGGCCGCCCAGCCTGCCAGTCTCCGACTCCAAAGAACTGCCTTCCTGAAGCAGTTTGAAGGCTGCCGAACGCGAGCACTGCCAGCAGGAGAGGCCTGCGGATGATGAGCTGGGCTTTCCATTCAGAAGTGTTTCCAAGGGCCCCTGGACCAGGAAGGGGGCACTGGAGCCACGGGAGAGTCTTTGGCAATGAGTGTTCCCCCTTGGAAACCAGTGTGACTCCGAGCCTCCTCCAGCCTCGGAACTCACTCTCCGCTTGAAGCACAGCCCTGACACAGGATCCTCGAAACCCGCGGCAGGCCTCTCCGCATGGACAACTACAGCTCACCTGGTGGCTCTCAGCCAAGTTGCCATCACCCTCTAGGGACGTGTGTGGAGCCATGAGCTCCCAGCAAAGGACGGCAAGTGCCCGGTTTCTAGGCAAGACGCTCACCTGCTGCAGAAGCACTGGCCAGCAGTGAACAGAAGCCAGGCAGCAAGGGGGATTGGCACGCAGCCTGGGGGCCGCAAGCGTCCTGCTTCCCAAAGGGCAAACGACAGCTCTCCTGTCAGGGTCTCATGTTGCTGTTGTCCCACAGCCTCTGTTATCCGCACGTTCCGAGCCCCGAAGAGACCCTCATGCCCACCCCCTGGGCCCTTGCAGGAATGAAGCTTGCTCCACAGAGAGTGTGCAGGCTGGGTATGGCCTAGGGAAGAGAGGCCCTCTAGGTAGGCCTTGGTGCCCCTTTGAGCCGCTGAGGCCCTGGAGTGCTCTGGGATATTGTGTGCTTTTCTGTCCAGACTGGATCCACATTGAGGTTGTGCCTGGGGAGACAGAACCCACGTGGGAGACCCCAGGGTGAGGGCAAAGCAGGGAGCCTTTAGGGTGGCAGCTGGGCTACCTGACCAGGGTGTACCACGGCAGGGAAGCTAAGCCTCCCTAGAACTGGGTGCCTGAATCCCTTCCAAAGCAGGGCCCAATTGGGCTCTGCAAGCACCGAAGCCCTGCTCGCGCCTTCAGCCTGCCCACCCAGTGGATCCCAAGGGCCTCTGGCTAGGAGGGTGTGCACTGATGGCTAGGCCAGAGCCGTTTCCCCACGGTGTGCCCCAACGGAAAACTGTGCAGCCCTGAGCGTCCAAGGCTTCCTACAAGGCACTTGGCCCAGTCCAACAGCCTGTTGCGTGTGGTTTCACGGCAAGGGCTGTAGGCCTTTCTGGCTGGAAACCTGCAGCTTCCTTGCAGGGTAGTAGTTGATGTGTGTGTTCGCCGCACAAAGAGGGGTGTTGGAGGTGCTCCTAGCCAAGGGATGGCAAGCACTTTTTGATTCTTGCCAGAGACGCTCTTTTTCCTCCCAGAGATTTGCCAGCAGCGAAGGCAAGGCCAGCAGCAGTGCTGCTGGGCGAGTCGCCATGGAGCCACATCCAACCCACTTCGCCCTGGGGTAATGACCGTTTGGCCTTCAGGCCTCAGGGTGAATGTGGACACTCAGCCTGTGCCTCAGCAGCTTCTGAGCAGTGGAAGAGACACACAGGCCGTGCAAGTGGGACCTTCCATCTTGAACGTTGCTCCTCCCAGGGTCTGCATGTGTTGTATGGCTGAAGTGGGAGTAGGCCGCACGGGCATCTTGGGACAGCCTGGGAGGGGCCGTGGCGTAGCGCTGCTCAGGGAACTCCTGGCTGTTGATCTCAGCTTGGAGAGTGAGTGGAGGTTCTCTCCGAGGTACCCAGAACTCAGGCACGACGTCCCAGGGTGAATGCTAAGCCCAGGGCTTTCCTCACGCAGCTGCATGCCTCTCCCTCAGGCCGCCCAGCCTGCCAGTCTCCGACTCCAAAGAACTGCCTTCCTGAAGCAGTTTGAAGGCTGCCGAACGCGAGCGCTGCCAGCAGGAGAGGCCTGCGGATGATGAGCTGGGCTTTCCATTCAGAGGGGTTACCAAGGGATCCTGGCCCAGGAAGGGGGCACTGGAGCCACGGGAGAGTCTTTGGCAATGAGTGTTCCCCCTTGGAAACCAGTGTGACTCCGAGCCTCCTCCAGCCTCGGAACTCACTCTCCGCTTGAAGCACAGCCCTGACACAGGATCCTCGAAACCCAAAGCAGGCCTCTCCGCATGGAGAACTACAGCTCACCTGGTGGCTCTCAGCCAAGTTGCCATCACCCTCTAGGGACGTGTGTGGAGCCATGAGCTCCCAGCAAAGGACGGCAAGTGCCCAGTTTCTAGGCAAGACGCTCACCTGCTGCAGAAGCACTGGCCAGCAGTGAACAGAAGCCAGGCAGCAAGGGGGATTGGCACGCAGCCTGGGGGCCGCAAGCATCCTGCTTCCCAAAGGGCAAACGACAGCTTTCCTGTCAGGGTCTCATGTTGCTGTTGTCTCACAGCCTCTGTTATCCGCACGTTCCGAGCCCCGAAGAGACCCTCATGCCCACCCCCTGGGCCCTTCCCGGAATGAAGCTTGCTTCACAGAGAGTGTGCAGGCTGGGTATGGCCTAGGGAAGAGAGGCCCCCTAGGTAGGCCTTGGTGCCCCTTTGAGCCGCTGAGGCCCTGGAGTGCTCTGGGATATTGTGTGCTTTTCTGTCCAGACTGGATCCACATTGAGGTTGTGCTTGGGGAGACAGAACCCACGTGGGAGACCCCAGGGTGAGGGCAAAGCAGGGAGCCTTTAGGGTGGCAGCTGGGCTCCCTGACCAGGGTGCGCCACGGCAGGGAAGCTAAGCCTCCCTAGAACTGGGTGCCTGAATCCCTTCCAAAGCAGGGCCCAATTGGGCTCTGCAAGCACCGAAGCCTTGCTCGCGCCTTCAGCCTGCCCACCCAGTGGATCCCAAGGGCCTCTGGCTAGGAGGGTGTGCGCTGATTGCTAGGCCAGAGGCATTTCCCCACGGTGTGCCCCAACGGAAAACCGTGCAGCCCTGAGCGTCCAAGGCCTCCTACAAGGCACTTGGCCCAGTCAAACAGCCTGTTGACTGTGGTTTCACGGCAAGGGCTGCAGGCCTTTCTGGCTGGAAAGCTGCAGCTTCCTTTCAGGCTGCTGGTCCAGGGGCGTGTGTCCCCTGGGCCAGAGTGCTGGAGGAGGAGCTCCTAGCAAGGGGAGAGCAAGCCCCTTGTTTCCTTGGCCTAGACTGGCCTGGGCACACAGAGGCCTGCCAGCAGTGAAGACAGGGCAGGCAGCAAGGGGGTGTGGCAGGCAGCGAAGAGGTGGCAGGAGTCCGGCTTGCAAGTGGGGTCATGCCTGTCTTGTGCTCAGGCCCCAGTGGCCACGTGCACACACAGCCTCCGGACCTGCAGCTTCCCAGCAGTGCAGGAGACACCCAGGCAACCCCCTGGGGCCTACTCGAATGAACTGTGCTCTGTCGAGGCCCTGCTGGCTGGCAGTGGCCTAGGCCAGCCCGGGCCCTCGGGAGGCCTGGCTGAGCCTGGGCTGGGGCCCACCCTAGCAGTGCCCAGGCCAAGCCTGGGACTGGAGGCCAGGCTCCAGGCTCATTCCAGCTTGAGCCTGGTGCACAGAGCCTTCAGCTCGGACTTGCAGGGGGACTGCTCAGCACAGTGGCTTTGGCCTGCCATCCACGTTCCTCACTCGGGCCCTTCTGCCTGTCAGAGCCCCACTCCCTCTACGTGTGTTCCTGAGGCAGTTGGACAGTTGGGGAAGTGGAGGCTCTCCCAGCACGGGAGGCCTGCCTAGAGCATGGCTCTGGGTCCAAAGAGGACTCCCTGCACCTCAGGCACTGGCGAGAGCTTTTGTGCACACAGGAGACCCTTGGCACACACAGTGTTTCCCCACGGAAAGCAGTGTGAGAACGAGCCCCTGCCAGGGAAGCACGGCCCTCTCCCACAGAAGCCCTCCATGCGACAGGCTGCCATGGACTCGGCTCCAGGCCTTTGTGGCTGGAGAGACGGCAGCTCCTCTGGAGGCTCTGGGTCCGTGTGCACTCCCCTTCGGGTAAACGAGGCTCCTGGGGTGATTCCCTGCCCAAGAATGGCAAGCAGCCTGCCTCCTTTCAATGAGACGCACGTGGGGTGTGAGAGGCTTGGCAGCAGAGAAGAAGCAAGAGGGGCAGCCAGAGAGGGGATTTGCATGCAGCTTGAAGGCCCCAGATCTCCTGCCTCCCAACCAGGGCCTGGCGGCTCTGCCCCCCGGGCCCCATTCCCAGGTGGGCACCCAGCTTCAGGATCTGCCCTTTCCCAGCCATGAAACCACACCCAGGCCGCACGCGGAGCCCTGCCAAGGGGGAACGTTGCTCCCCGCATGGGCTGGGTGGCACGACTGGCTTAGGGGAGAGAAGGCCCTAGGAGGCCTTCAGGGTGCTGCCCCAGCACAGCAGTGCTCAGGCAAAGGCACTCTGCTTTCTGTAGGCTGGATGCACACTGGAGTTGCTGCTTGAGGCCGAGAGAGCTCCGCAGGGCGAGCCAGGGCTGAAGGCAAAGCAGAGAGGTTTTGGGTGGAGCGATGGCACCATCTGCTGGCTGACCAGCATGGGAGGAGAGGCCTCACTCCAAAGGAGGTCCTGAGGACATTTGCAAGCAGGAGGCACTCTGGCTGCACAAGCTCGAGAGTCCTGCTGAGGACTTGCCTCTGGCAGCAGAGTGGGTGCCAAGGGCCTGTGGGTGGGAAAGTGCTCGGAAGCCACAGGGGAGGCTTTGGGCCCCCAGTGCTCTCCGACGGAAAACGCTGCAGGCCCCGGCATCCACAAACTCCTCCAAGGCTTTGCAGTGGGAAAGCTGTCCATAGCAGAGGGCTCCCTGCCAGGTGCTGCAGGCCTTTGGGCATGGCTCAGCTGCAGCTTCCTTGCAGGCTGCTGGTCCAGGGGCGTGTGTCCCCTGGGCCAGAGTGCTGGAGGAGGAGCTCCTAGCAAGGGGAGAGCAAGCCCCTTGTTTCCTTGGCCTAGACTGGCCTGGGCACACAGAGGCCTGCCAGCAGTGAAGACAGGGCAGGCAGCAAGGGGGTGTGGCAGGCAGCGAAGAGGTGGCAGGAGTCCTGCTTGCAAGTGGGGTCATGCCTGTCTTGTGCTCAGGCCCCAGTGGCCACGTGCACACACAGCCTCCGGACCTGCAGCTTCCCAGCAGTGCAGGAGACACCCAGGCAACCCCCTGGGGCCTACTCGAATGAACTGTGCCCTGTCGAGGCCCTACTGGCTGGCAGTGGCCTAGGCCAGCCCGGGCCCTCGGGAGGCCTGGCTGAGCCTGGGCTGGGGCCCACCCTAGCAGTGCCCAGGCCAAGCCTGGGACTGGAGGCCAGGCTCCAGGCTCATTCCAGCTTGAGCCTGGTGCACAGAGCCTTCAGCTCGGACTTGCAGGGGGACTGCTCAGCACAGTGGCTTTGGCCTGCCATCCACGTTCCTCACTCGGGCCCTTCTGCCTGTCAGAGCCCCACTCCCTCGACGTGTGTTCCTGAGGCAGTTGGACAGTTGGGGAAGTGGAGGCTCTCCCAGCACGGGAGGCCTGCCTAGAGCATGGCTCTGGGTCCAAAGAGGACTCCCTGCACCTCAGGCACTGGCGAGAGCTTTTGTGCACACAGGAGACCCTTGGCACACACAGTGTTTCCCCACGGAAAGCAGTGTGAGAACGAGCCCCTGCCAGGGAAGCACGGCCCTCTCCCACAGAAGCCCTCCATGCGACAGGCTGCCATGGACTCGGCTCCAGGCCTTTGTGGCTGGAGAGACGGCAGCTCCTCTGGAGGCTCTGGGTCCGTGTGCACTCCCCTTCGGGTAAACGAGGCTCCTGGGGTGATTCCCTGCCCAAGAATGGCAAGCAGCCTGCCTCCTTTCAATGAGACGCACGTGGGGTGTGAGAGGCTTGGCAGCAGAGAAGAAGCAAGAGGGGCAGCCAGAGAGGGGATTTGCATGCAGCTTGAAGGCCCCAGATCTCCTGCCTCCCAACCAGGGCCTGGCGGCTCTGCCCCCCGGGCCCCATTCCCAGGTGGGCACCCAGCTTCAGGATCTGCCCTTTCCCAGCCATGAAACCACACCCAGGCCGCACGCGGAGCCCTGCCAAGGGGGAACGTTGCTCCCCGCATGGGCTGGGTGGCACGACTGGCTTAGGGGAGAGAAGGCCCTAGGAGGCCTTCAGGGTGCTGCCCCAGCACAGCAGTGCTCAGGCAAAGGCACTCTGCTTTCTGTAGGCTGGATGCACACTGGAGTTGCTGCTTGAGGCCGAGAGAGCTCCGCAGGGCGAGCCAGGGCTGAAGGCAAAGCAGAGAGGTTTTGGGTGGAGCGATGGCACCATCTGCTGGCTGACCAGCATGGGAGGAGAGGCCTCACTCCAAAGGAGGTCCTGAGGACATTTGCAAGCAGGAGGCACTCTGGCTGCACAAGCTCGAGAGTCCTGCTGAGGACTTGCCTCTGGCAGCAGAGTGGGTGCCAAGGGCCTGTGGGTGGGAAAGTGCTCGGAAGCCACAGGGGAGGCTTTGGGCCCCCAGTGCTCTCCGACGGAAAACGCTGCAGGCCCCGGCATCCACAAACTCCTCCAAGGCTTTGCAGTGGGAAAGCTGTCCATAGCAGAGGGCTCCCTGCCAGGTGCTGCAGGCCTTTGGGCATGGCTCAGCTGCAGCTTCCTTGCAGGCTGCTGGTCCAGGGGCGTGTGTCCCCTGGGCCAGAGTGCTGGAGGAGGAGCTCCTAGCAAGGGGAGAGCAAGCCCCTTGTTTCCTTGGCCTAGACTGGCCTGGGCACACAGAGGCCTGCCAGCAGTGAAGACAGGGCAGGCAGCAAGGGGGTGTGGCAGGCAGCGAAGAGGTGGCAGGAGTCCTGCTTGCAAGTGGGGTCATGCCTGTCTTGTGCTCAGGCCCCAGTGGCCACGTGCACACACAGCCTCCGGACCTGCAGCTTCCCAGCAGTGCAGGAGACACCCAGGCAACCCCCTGGGGCCTACTCGAATGAACTGTGCCCTGTCGAGGCCCTACTGGCTGGCAGTGGCCTAGGCCAGCCCGGGCCCTCGGGAGGCCTGGCTGAGCCTGGGCTGGGGCCCACCCTAGCAGTGCCCAGGCCAAGCCTGGGACTGGAGGCCAGGCTCCAGGCTCATTCCAGCTTGAGCCTGGTGCACAGAGCCTTCAGCTCGGACTTGCAGGGGGACTGCTCAGCACAGTGGCTTTGGCCTGCCATCCACGTTCCTCACTCGGGCCCTTCTGCCTGTCAGAGCCCCACTCCCTCGACGTGTGTTCCTGAGGCAGTTGGACAGTTGGGGAAGTGGAGGCTCTCCCAGCACGGGAGGCCTGCCTAGAGCATGGCTCTGGGTCCAAAGAGGACTCCCTGCACCTCAGGCACTGGCGAGAGCTTTTGTGCACACAGGAGACCCTTGGCACACACAGTGTTTCCCCACGGAAAGCAGTGTGAGAACGAGCCCCTGCCAGGGAAGCACGGCCCTCTCCCACAGAAGCCCTCCATGCGACAGGCTGCCATGGACTCGGCTCCAGGCCTTTGTGGCTGGAGAGACGGCAGCTCCTCTGGAGGCTCTGGGTCCGTGTGCACTCCCCTTCGGGTAAACGAGGCTCCTGGGGTGATTCCCTGCCCAAGAATGGCAAGCAGCCTGCCTCCTTTCAATGAGACGCACGTGGGGTGTGAGAGGCTTGGCAGCAGAGAAGAAGCAAGAGGGGCAGCCAGAGAGGGGATTTGCATGCAGCTTGAAGGCCCCAGATCTCCTGCCTCCCAACCAGGGCCTGGCGGCTCTGCCCCCCGGGCCCCATTCCCAGGTGGGCACCCAGCTTCAGGATCTGCCCTTTCCCAGCCATGAAACCACACCCAGGCCGCACGCGGAGCCCTGCCAAGGGGGAACGTTGCTCCCCGCATGGGCTGGGTGGCACGACTGGCTTAGGGGAGAGAAGGCCCTAGGAGGCCTTCAGGGTGCTGCCCCAGCACAGCAGTGCTCAGGCAAAGGCACTCTGCTTTCTGTAGGCTGGATGCACACTGGAGTTGCTGCTTGAGGCCGAGAGAGCTCCGCAGGGCGAGCCAGGGCTGAAGGCAAAGCAGAGAGGTTTTGGGTGGAGCGATGGCACCATCTGCTGGCTGACCAGCATGGGAGGAGAGGCCTCACTCCAAAGGAGGTCCTGAGGACATTTGCAAGCAGGAGGCACTCTGGCTGCACAAGCTCGAGAGTCCTGCTGAGGACTTGCCTCTGGCAGCAGAGTGGGTGCCAAGGGCCTGTGGGTGGGAAAGTGCTCGGAAGCCACAGGGGAGGCTTTGGGCCCCCAGTGCTCTCCGACGGAAAACGCTGCAGGCCCCGGCATCCACAAACTCCTCCAAGGCTTTGCAGTGGGAAAGCTGTCCATAGCAGAGGGCTCCCTGCCAGGTGCTGCAGGCCTTTGGGCATGGCTCAGCTGCAGCTTCCTTGCAGGCTGCTGGTCCAGGGGCGTGTGTCCCCTGGGCCAGAGTGCTGGAGGAGGAGCTCCTAGCAAGGGGAGAGCAAGCCCCTTGTTTCCTTGGCCTAGACTGGCCTGGGCACACAGAGGCCTGCCAGCAGTGAAGACAGGGCAGGCAGCAAGGGGGTGTGGCAGGCAGCGAAGAGGTGGCAGGAGTCCTGCTTGCAAGTGGGGTCATGCCTGTCTTGTGCTCAGGCCCCAGTGGCCACGTGCACACACAGCCTCCGGACCTGCAGCTTCCCAGCAGTGCAGGAGACACACAGGCAACCCCCTGGGGCCTACTCGAATGAACTGTGCTCTGTCGAGGCCCTGCTGGCTGGCAGTGGCCTAGGCCAGCCCGGGCCCTCGGGAGGCCTGGCTGAGCCTGGGCTGGGGCCCACCCTAGCAGTGCCCAGGCCAAGCCTGGGACTGGAGGCCAGGCTCCAGGCTCATTCCAGCTTGAGCCTGGTGCACAGAGCCTTCAGCTCGGACTTGCAGGGGGACTGCTCAGCACAGTGGCTTTGGCCTGCCATCCACGTTCCTCACTCGGGCCCTTCTGCCTGTCAGAGCCCCACTCCCTCGACGTGTGTTCCTGAGGCAGTTGGACAGTTGGGGAAGTGGAGGCTCTCCCAGCACGGGAGGCCTGCCTAGAGCATGGCTCTGGGTCCAAAGAGGACTCCCTGCACCTCAGGCACTGGCGAGAGCTTTTGTGCACACAGGAGACCCTTGGCACACACAGTGTTTCCCCACGGAAAGCAGTGTGAGAACGAGCCCCTGCCAGGGAAGCACGGCCCTCTCCCACAGAAGCCCTCCATGCGACAGGCTGCCATGGACTCGGCTCCAGGCCTTTGTGGCTGGAGAGACGGCAGCTCCTCTGGAGGCTCTGGGTCCGTGTGCACTCCCCTTCGGGTAAACGAGGCTCCTGGGGTGATTCCCTGCCCAAGAATGGCAAGCAGCCTGCCTCCTTTCAATGAGACGCACGTGGGGTGTGAGAGGCTTGGCAGCAGAGAAGAAGCAAGAGGGGCAGCCAGAGAGGGGATTTGCATGCAGCTTGAAGGCCCCAGATCTCCTGCCTCCCAACCAGGGCCTGGCGGCTCTGCCCCCCGGGCCCCATTCCCAGGTGGGCACCCAGCTTCAGGATCTGCCCTTTCCCAGCCATGAAACCACACCCAGGCCGCACGCGGAGCCCTGCCAAGGGGGAACGTTGCTCCCCGCATGGGCTGGGTGGCACGACTGGCTTAGGGGAGAGAAGGCCCTAGGAGGCCTTCAGGGTGCTGCCCCAGCACAGCAGTGCTCAGGCAAAGGCACTCTGCTTTCTGTAGGCTGGATGCACACTGGAGTTGCTGCTTGAGGCCGAGAGAGCTCCGCAGGGCGAGCCAGGGCTGAAGGCAAAGCAGAGAGGTTTTGGGTGGAGCGATGGCACCATCTGCTGGCTGACCAGCATGGGAGGAGAGGCCTCACTCCAAAGGAGGTCCTGAGGACATTTGCAAGCAGGAGGCACTCTGGCTGCACAAGCTCGAGAGTCCTGCTGAGGACTTGCCTCTGGCAGCAGAGTGGGTGCCAAGGGCCTGTGGGTGGGAAAGTGCTCGGAAGCCACAGGGGAGGCTTTGGGCCCCCAGTGCTCTCCGACGCAAAACGCTGCAGGCCCCGGCATCCACGAACTCCTCCAAGGCTTTGCAGTGGGAAAGCTGTCCATAGCAGAGGGCTCCCTGCCAGGTGCTGCAGGCCTTTGGGCATGGCTCAGCTGCAGCTTCCTTGCAGGCTGCTGGTCCAGGGGCGTGTGTCCCCTGGGCCAGAGTGCTGGAGGAGGAGCTCCTAGCAAGGGGAGAGCAAGCCCCTTGTTTCCTTGGCCTAGACTGGCCTGGGCACACAGAGGCCTGCCAGCAGTGAAGACAGGGCAGGCAGCAAGGGGGTGTGGCAGGCAGCGAAGAGGTGGCAGGAGTCCTGCTTGCAAGTGGGGTCATGCCTGTCTTGTGCTCAGGCCCCAGTGGCCACGTGCACACACAGCCTCCGGACCTGCAGCTTCCCAGCAGTGCAGGAGACACACAGGCAACCCCCTGGGGCCTACTCGAATGAACTGTGCTCTGTCGAGGCCCTGCTGGCTGGCAGTGGCCTAGGCCAGCCCGGGCCCTCGGGAGGCCTGGCTGAGCCTGGGCTGGGGCCCACCCTAGCAGTGCCCAGGCCAAGCCTGGGACTGGAGGCCAGGCTCCAGGCTCATTCCAGCTTGAGCCTGGTGCACAGAGCCTTCAGCTCGGACTTGCAGGGGGACTGCTCAGCACAGTGGCTTTGGCCTGCCATCCACGTTCCTCACTCGGGCCCTTCTGCCTGTCAGAGCCCCACTCCCTCGACGTGTGTTCCTGAGGCAGTTGGACAGTTGGGGAAGTGGAGGCTCTCCCAGCACGGGAGGCCTGCCTAGAGCATGGCTCTGGGTCCAAAGAGGACTCCCTGCACCTCAGGCACTGGCGAGAGCTTTTGTGCACACAGGAGACCCTTGGCACACACAGTGTTTCCCCACGGAAAGCAGTGTGAGAACGAGCCCCTGCCAGGGAAGCACGGCCCTCTCCCACAGAAGCCCTCCATGCGACAGGCTGCCATGGACTCGGCTCCAGGCCTTTGTGGCTGGAGAGACGGCAGCTCCTCTGGAGGCTCTGGGTCCGTGTGCACTCCCCTTCGGGTAAACGAGGCTCCTGGGGTGATTCCCTGCCCAAGAATGGCAAGCAGCCTGCCTCCTTTCAATGAGACGCACGTGGGGTGTGAGAGGCTTGGCAGCAGAGAAGAAGCAAGAGGGGCAGCCAGAGAGGGGATTTGCATGCAGCTTGAAGGCCCCAGATCTCCTGCCTCCCAACCAGGGCCTGGCGGCTCTGCCCCCCGGGCCCCATTCCCAGGTGGGCACCCAGCTTCAGGATCTGCCCTTTCCCAGCCATGAAACCACACCCAGGCCGCACGCGGAGCCCTGCCAAGGGGGAACGTTGCTCCCTGCATGGGCTGGGTGGCACGACTGGCTTAGGGGAGAGAAGGCCCTAGGAGGCCTTCAGGGTGCTGCCCCAGCACAGCAGTGCTCAGGCAAAGGCACTCTGCTTTCTGTAGGCTGGATGCACACTGGAGTTGCTGCTTGAGGCCGAGAGAGCTCCGCAGGGCGAGCCAGGGCTGAAAGCAAAGCAGAGAGGTTTTGGGTGGAGCGATGGCGCCATCTGCTGGCTGACCAGCATGGGAGGAGAGGCCTCACTCCAAAGGAGGTCCTGAGGACATTTGCAAGCAGGAGGCACTCTGGCTGCACAAGCTCGAGAGTCCTGCTGAGGACTTGCCTCTGGCAGCAGAGTGGGTGCCAAGGGCCTGTGGGTGGGAAAGTGCTCGGAAGCCACAGGGGAGGCTTTGGGCCCCCAGTGCTCTCCGACGGAAAACGCTGCAGGCCCCGGCATCCACGAACTCCTCCAAGGCTTTGCAGTGGGAAAGCTGTCCATAGCAGAGGGCTCCCTGCCAGGTGCTGCAGGCCTTTGGGCATGGCTCAGCTGCAGCTTCCTTGCAGGCTGCTGGTCCAGGGGCGTGTGTCCCCTGGGCCAGAGTGCTGGAGGAGGAGCTCCTAGCAAGGGGAGAGCAAGCCCCTTGTTTCCTTGGCCTAGACTGGCCTGGGCACACAGAGGCCTGCCAGCAGTGAAGACAGGGCAGGCAGCAAGGGGGTGTGGCAGGCAGCGAAGAGGTGGCAGGAGTCCTGCTTGCAAGTGGGGTCATGCCTGTCTTGTGCTCAGGCCCCAGTGGCCACGTGCACACACAGCCTCCGGACCTGCAGCTTCCCAGCAGTGCAGGAGACACCCAGGCAACCCCCTGGGGCCTACTCGAATGAACTGTGCTCTGTCGAGGCCCTGCTGGCTGGCAGTGGCCTAGGCCAGCCCGGGCCCTCGGGAGGCCTGGCTGAGCCTGGGCTGGGGCCCACCCTAGCAGTGCCCAGGCCAAGCCTGGGACTGGAGGCCAGGCTCCAGGCTCATTCCAGCTTGAGCCTGGTGCACAGAGCCTTCAGCTCGGACTTGCAGGGGGACTGCTCAGCACAGTGGCTTTGGCCTGCCATCCACGTTCCTCACTCGGGCCCTTCTGCCTGTCAGAGCCCCACTCCCTCGACGTGTGTTCCTGAGGCAGTTGGACAGTTGGGGAAGTGGAGGCTCTCCCAGCACGGGAGGCCTGCCTAGAGCATGGCTCTGGGTCCAAAGAGGACTCCCTGCACCTCAGGCACTGGCGAGAGCTTTTGTGCACACAGGAGACCCTTGGCACACACAGTGTTTCCCCACGGAAAGCAGTGTGAGAACGAGCCCCTGCCAGGGAAGCACGGCCCTCTCCCACAGAAGCCCTCCATGCGACAGGCTGCCATGGACTCGGCTCCAGGCCTTTGTGGCTGGAGAGACGGCAGCTCCTCTGGAGGCTCTGGGTCCGTGTGCACTCCCCTTCGGGTAAACGAGGCTCCTGGGGTGATTCCCTGCCCAAGAATGGCAAGCAGCCTGCCTCCTTTCAATGAGACGCACGTGGGGTGTGAGAGGCTTGGCAGCAGAGAAGAAGCAAGAGGGGCAGCCAGAGAGGGGATTTGCATGCAGCTTGAAGGCCCCAGATCTCCTGCCTCCCAACCAGGGCCTGGCGGCTCTGCCCCCCGGGCCCCATTCCCAGGTGGGCACCCAGCTTCAGGATCTGCCCTTTCCCAGCCATGAAACCACACCCAGGCCGCACGCGGAGCCCTGCCAAGGGGGAACGTTGCTTCCTGCATGGGCTGGGTGGCACGACTGGCTTAGGGGAGAGAAGGCCCTAGGAGGCCTTCAGGGTGCTGCCCCAGCACAGCAGTGCTCAGGCAAAGGCACTCTGCTTTCTGTAGGCTGGATGCACACTGGAGTTGCTGCTTGAGGCCGAGAGAGCTCCGCAGGGCGAGCCAGGGCTGAAAGCAAAGCAGAGAGGTTTTGGGTGGAGCGATGGCACCATCTGCTGGCTGACCAGCATGGGAGGAGAGGCCTCACTCCAAAGGAGGTCCTGAGGACATTTGCAAGCAGGAGGCACTCTGGCTGCACAAGCTCGAGAGTCCTGCTGAGGACTTGCCTCTGGCAGCAGAGTGGGTGCCAAGGGCCTGTGGGTGGGAAAGTGCTCGGAAGCCACAGGGGAGGCTTTGGGCCCCCAGTGCTCTCCGACGGAAAACGCTGCAGGCCCCGGCATCCACGAACTCCTCCAAGGCTTTGCAGTGGGAAAGCTGTCCATAGCAGAGGGCTCCCTGCCAGGTGCTGCAGGCCTTTGGGCATGGCTCAGCTGCAGCTTCCTTGCAGGCTGCTGGTCCAGGGGCGTGTGTCCCCTGGGCCAGAGTGCTGGAGGAGGAGCTCCTAGCAAGGGGAGAGCAAGCCCCTTGTTTCCTTGGCCTAGACTGGCCTGGGCACACAGAGGCCTGCCAGCAGTGAAGACAGGGCAGGCAGCAAGGGGGTGTGGCAGGCAGCGAAGAGGTGGCAGGAGTCCTGCTTGCAAGTGGGGTCATGCCTGTCTTGTGCTCAGGCCCCAGTGGCCACGTGCACACACAGCCTCCGGACCTGCAGCTTCCCAGCAGTGCAGGAGACACCCAGGCAACCCCCTGGGGCCTACTCGAATGAACTGTGCTCTGTCGAGGCCCTGCTGGCTGGCAGTGGCCTAGGCCAGCCCGGGCCCTCGGGAGGCCTGGCTGAGCCTGGGCTGGGGCCCACCCT
Organism: Hippopotamus amphibius kiboko; assembly: GCF_030028045.1. Taxonomy (NCBI): domain Eukaryota; kingdom Metazoa; phylum Chordata; class Mammalia; order Artiodactyla; family Hippopotamidae; genus Hippopotamus; species Hippopotamus amphibius. The sequence goes on from NC_080201.1 coordinate 40,203,534, forward strand.
AGCAGTGCCCAGGCAAAGCCTGGGACTGGAGCCCAGGCTCCAGGCTCATTCCAGCTTGAGCCTGGTGCACAGAGCCTTCAGCTCGGACTTGCAGGGGGACTGCTCAGCACAGTGGCTTTGGCCTGCCATCCACGTTCCTCACTCGGGCCCTTCTGCCTGTCAGAGCCCCACTCCCTCGACGTGTGTTCCTGAGGCAGTTGGACAGTTGGGGAAGTGGAGGCTCTCCCAGCACGGGAGGCCTGCCTAGAGCATGGCTCTGGGTCCAAAGAGGACTCCCTGCACCTCAGGCACTGGCGAGAGCTTTTGTGCACACAGGAGACCCTTGGCACACACAGTGTTTCCCCACGGAAAGCAGTGTGAGAACGAGCCCCTGCCAGGGAAGCACGGCCCTCTCCCACAGAAGCCCTCCATGCGACAGGCTGCCATGGACTCGGCTCCAGGCCTTTGTGGCTGGAGAGACGGCAGCTCCTCTGGAGGCTCTGGGTCCGTGTGCACTCCCCTTCGGGTAAACGAGGCTCCTGGGGTGATTCCCTGCCCAAGAATGGCAAGCAGCCTGCCTCCTTTCAATGAGACGCACGTGGGGTGTGAGAGGCTTGGCAGCAGAGAAGAAGCAAGAGGGGCAGCCAGAGAGGGGATTTGCATGCAGCTTGAAGGCCCCAGATCTCCTGCCTCCCAACCAGGGCCTGGCGGCTCTGCCCCCCGGGCCCCATTCCCAGGTGGGCACCCAGCTTCAGGATCTGCCCTTTCCCAGCCATGAAACCACACCCAGGCCGCACGCGGAGCCCTGCCAAGGGGGAACGTTGCTCCCCGCATGGGCTGGGTGGCACGACTGGCTTAGGGGAGAGAAGGCCCTAGGAGGCCTTCAGGGTGCTGCCCCAGCACAGCAGTGCTCAGGCAAAGGCACTCTGCTTTCTGTAGGCTGGATGCACACTGGAGTTGCTGCTTGAGGCCGAGAGAGCTCCGCAGGGCGAGCCAGGGCTGAAGGCAAAGCAGAGAGGTTTTGGGTGGAGCGATGGCACCATCTGCTGGCTGACCAGCATGGGAGGAGAGGCCTCACTCCAAAGGAGGTCCTGAGGACATTTGCAAGCAGGAGGCACTCTGGCTGCACAAGCTCGAGAGTCCTGCTGAGGACTTGCCTCTGGCAGCAGAGTGGGTGCCAAGGGCCTGTGGGTGGGAAAGTGCTCGGAAGCCACAGGGGAGGCTTTGGGCCCCCAGTGCTCTCCGACGGAAAACGCTGCAGGCCCCGGCATCCACGAACTCCTCCAAGGCTTTGCAGTGGGAAAGCTGTCCATAGCAGAGGGCTCCCTGCCAGGTGCTGCAGGCCTTTGGGCATGGCTCAGCTGCAGCTTCCTTGCAGGCTGCTGGTCCAGGGGCGTGTGTCCCCTGGGCCAGAGTGCTGGAGGAGGAGCTCCTAGCAAGGGGAGAGCAAGCCCCTTGTTTCCTTGGCCTAGACTGGCCTGGGCACACAGAGGCCTGCCAGCAGTGAAGACAGGGCAGGCAGCAAGGGGGTGTGGCAGGCAGCGAAGAGGTGGCAGGAGTCCTGCTTGCAAGTGGGGTCATGCCTGTCTTGTGCTCAGGCCCCAGTGGCCACGTGCACACACAGCCTCCGGACCTGCAGCTTCCCAGCAGTGCAGGAGACACCCAGGCAACCCCCTGGGGCCTACTCGAATGAACTGTGCTCTGTCGAGGCCCTGCTGGCTGGCAGTGGCCTAGGCCAGCCCGGGCCCTCGGGAGGCCTGGCTGAGCCTGGGCTGGGGCCCACCCTAGCAGTGCCCAGGCCAAGCCTGGGACTGGAGCCCAGGCTCCAGGCTCATTCCAGCTTGAGCCTGGTGCACAGAGCCTTCAGCTCGGACTTGCAGGGGGACTGCTCAGCACAGTGGCTTTGGCCTGCCATCCACGTTCCTCACTCGGGCCCTTCTGCCTGTCAGAGCCCCACTCCCTCGACGTGTGTTCCTGAGGCAGTTGGACAGTTGGGGAAGTGGAGGCTCTCCCAGCACGGGAGGCCTGCCTAGAGCATGGCTCTGGGTCCAAAGAGGACTCCCTGCACCTCAGGCACTGGCGAGAGCTTTTGTGCACACAGGAGACCCTTGGCACACACAGTGTTTCCCCACGGAAAGCAGTGTGAGAACGAGCCCCTGCCAGGGAAGCACGGCCCTCTCCCACAGAAGCCCTCCATGCGACAGGCTGCCATGGACTCGGCTCCAGGCCTTTGTGGCTGGAGAGACGGCAGCTCCTCTGGAGGCTCTGGGTCCGTGTGCACTCCCCTTCGGGTAAACGAGGCTCCTGGGGTGATTCCCTGCCCAAGAATGGCAAGCAGCCTGCCTCCTTTCAATGAGACGCACGTGGGGTGTGAGAGGCTTGGCAGCAGAGAAGAAGCAAGAGGGGCAGCCAGAGAGGGGATTTGCATGCAGCTTGAAGGCCCCAGATCTCCTGCCTCCCAACCAGGGCCTGGCGGCTCTGCCCCCCGGGCCCCATTCCCAGGTGGGCACCCAGCTTCAGGATCTGCCCTTTCCCAGCCATGAAACCACACCCAGGCCGCACGCGGAGCCCTGCCAAGGGGGAACGTTGCTCCCCGCATGGGCTGGGTGGCACGACTGGCTTAGGGGAGAGAAGGCCCTAGGAGGCCTTCAGGGTGCTGCCCCAGCACAGCAGTGCTCAGGCAAAGGCACTCTGCTTTCTGTAGGCTGGATGCACACTGGAGTTGCTGCTTGAGGCAGAGAGAGCTCCGCAGGGCGAGCCAGGGCTGAAGGCAAAGCAGAGAGGTTTTGGGTGGAGCGATGGCACCATCTGCTGGCTGACCAGCATGGGAGGAGAGGCCTCACTCCAAAGGAGGTCCTGAGGACATTTGCAAGCAGGAGGCACTCTGGCTACACAAGCTCGAGAGTCCTGCTGAGGACTTGCCTCTGGCAGCAGAGTGGGTGCCAAGGGCCTGTGGGTGGGAAAGTGCTCGGAAGCCACAGGGGAGGCTTTGGGCCCCCAGTGCTCTCCGACGGAAAACGCTGCAGGCCCCGGCATCCACGAACTCCTCCAAGGCTTTGCAGTGGGAAAGCTGTCCATAGCAGAGGGCTCCCTGCCAGGTGCTGCAGGCCTTTGGGCATGGCTCAGCTGCAGCTTCCTTGCAGGCTGCTGGTCCAGGGGCGTGTGTCCCCTGGGCCAGAGTGCTGGAGGAGGAGCTCCTAGCAAGGGGAGAGCAAGCCCCTTGTTTCCTTGGCCTAGACTGGCCTGGGCACACAGAGGCCTGCCAGCAGTGAAGACAGGGCAGGCAGCAAGGGGGTGTGGCAGGCAGCGAAGAGGTGGCAGGAGTCCTGCTTGCAAGTGGGGTCATGCCTGTCTTGTGCTCAGGCCCCAGTGGCCACGTGCACACACAGCCTCCGGACCTGCAGCTTCCCAGCAGTGCAGGAGACACACAGGCAACCCCCTGGGGCCTACTCGAATGAACTGTGCTCTGTCGAGGCCCTGCTGGCTGGCAGTGGCCTAGGCCAGCCCGGGCCCTCGGGAGGCCTGGCTGAGCCTGGGCTGGGGCCCACCCTAGCAGTGCCCAGGCCAAGCCTGGGACTGGAGGCCAGGCTCCAGGCTCATTCCAGCTTGAGCCTGGTGCACAGAGCCTTCAGCTCGGACTTGCAGGGGCACTGCTCAGCACAGTGGCTTTGGCCTGCCATCCACGTTCCTCACTCGGGCCCTTCTGCCTGTCAGAGCCCCACTCCCTCGACGTGTGTTCCTGAGGCAGTTGGACAGTTGGGGAAGTGGAGGCTCTCCCAGCACGGGAGGCCTGCCTAGAGCATGGCTCTGGGTCCAAAGAGGACTCCCTGCACCTCAGGCACTGGCGAGAGCTTTTGTGCACACAGGAGACCCTTGGCACACACAGTGTTTCCCCACGGAAAGCAGTGTGAGAACGAGCCCCTGCCAGGGAAGCACGGCCCTCTCCCACAGAAGCCCTCCATGCGACAGGCTGCCATGGACTCGGCTCCAGGCCTTTGTGGCTGGAGAGACGGCAGCTCCTCTGGAGGCTCTGGGTCCGTGTGCACTCCCCTTCGGGTAAACGAGGCTCCTGGGGTGATTCCCTGCCCAAGAATGGCAAGCAGCCTGCCTCCTTTCAATGAGACGCACGTGGGGTGTGAGAGGCTTGGCAGCAGAGAAGAAGCAAGAGGGGCAGCCAGAGAGGGGATTTGCATGCAGCTTGAAGGCCCCAGATCTCCTGCCTCCCAACCAGGGCCTGGCGGCTCTGCCCCCCGGGCCCCATTCCCAGGTGGGCACCCAGCTTCAGGATCTGCCCTTTCCCAGCCATGAAACCACACCCAGGCCGCACGCGGAGCCCTGCCAAGGGGGAACGTTGCTCCCCGCATGGGCTGGGTGGCACGACTGGCTTAGGGGAGAGAAGGCCCTAGGAGGCCTTCAGGGTGCTGCCCCAGCACAGCAGTGCTCAGGCAAAGGCACTCTGCTTTCTGTAGGCTGGATGCACACTGGAGTTGCTGCTTGAGGCCGAGAGAGCTCCGCAGGGCGAGCCAGGGCTGAAGGCAAAGCAGAGAGGTTTTGGGTGGAGCGATGGCACCATCTGCTGGCTGACCAGCATGGGAGGAGAGGCCTCACTCCAAAGGAGGTCCTGAGGACATTTGCAAGCAGGAGGCACTCTGGCTGCACAAGCTCGAGAGTCCTGCTGAGGACTTGCCTCTGGCAGCAGAGTGGGTGCCAAGGGCCTGTGGGTGGGAAAGTGCTCGGAAGCCACAGGGGAGGCTTTGGGCCCCCAGTGCTCTCCGACGGAAAACGCTGCAGGCCCCGGCATCCACGAACTCCTCCAAGGCTTTGCAGTGGGAAAGCTGTCCATAGCAGAGGGCTCCCTGCCAGGTGCTGCAGGCCTTTGGGCATGGCTCAGCTGCAGCTTCCTTGCAGGCTGCTGGTCCAGGGGCGTGTGTCCCCTGGGCCAGAGTGCTGGAGGAGGAGCTCCTAGCAAGGGGAGAGCAAGCCCCTTGTTTCCTTGGCCTAGACTGGCCTGGGCACACAGAGGCCTGCCAGCAGTGAAGACAGGGCAGGCAGCAAGGGGGTGTGGCAGGCAGCGAAGAGGTGGCAGGAGTCCTGCTTGCAAGTGGGGTCATGCCTGTCTTGTGCTCAGGCCCCAGTGGCCACGTGCACACACAGCCTCCGGACCTGCAGCTTCCCAGCAGTGCAGGAGACACCCAGGCAACCCCCTGGGGCCTACTCGAATGAACTGTGCTCTGTCGAGGCCCTGCTGGCTGGCAGTGGCCTAGGCCAGCCCGTGCCCTCGGGAGGCCTGGCTGAGCCTGGGCTGGGGCCCACCCTAGCAGTGCCCAGGCCAAGCCTGGGACTGGAGGCCAGGCTCCAGGCTCATTCCAGCTTGAGCCTGGTGCACAGAACCTTCAGCTCGGACTTGCAGGGAGACTGCTCAGCACAGTGGCTTTGGCCTGCCATCCACGTTCCTCACTCGGGCCCTACTGCCTGTCAGAGCCCCACTCCCTCGACGTGTGTTCCTGAGGCAGTTGGACAGTTGGGGAAGTGGAGGCTCTCCCAGCACGGGAGGCCTGCCTAGAGCATGGCTCTGGGTCCAAAGAGGACTCCCTGCACCTCAGGCACTGGCGAGAGCTTTTGTGCACACAGGAGACCCTTGGCACACACAGTGTTTCCCCACGGAAAGCAGTGTGAGAACGAGCCCCTGCCAGGGAAGCACGGCCCTCTCCCACAGAAGCCCTCCATGCGACAGGCTGCCATGGACTCGGCTCCAGGCCTTTGTGGCTGGAGAGACGGCAGCTCCTCTGGAGGCTCTGGGTCCGTGTGCACTCCCCTTCGGGTAAACGAGGCTCCTGGGGTGATTCCCTGCCCAAGAATGGCAAGCAGCCTGCCTCCTTTCAATGAGACGCACGTGGGGTGTGAGAGGCTTGGCAGCAGAGAAGAAGCAAGAGGGGCAGCCAGAGAGGGGATTTGCATGCAGCTTGAAGGCCCCAGATCTCCTGCCTCCCAACCAGGGCCTGGCGGCTCTGCCCCCCGGGCCCCATTCCCAGGTGGGCACCCAGCTTCAGGATCTGCCCTTTCCCAGCCATGAAACCACACCCAGGCCGCACGCGGAGCCCTGCCAAGGGGGAACGTTGCTCCCCGCATGGGCTGGGTGGCACGACTGGCTTAGGGGAGAGAAGGCCCTAGGAGGCCTTCAGGGTGCTGCCCCAGCACAGCAGTGCTCAGGCAAAGGCACTCTGCTTTCTGTAGGCTGGATGCACACTGGAGTTGCTGCTTGAGGCCGAGAGAGCTCCGCAGGGCGAGCCAGGGCTGAAGGCAAAGCAGAGAGGTTTTGGGTGGAGCGATGGCACCATCTGCTGGCTGACCAGCATGGGAGGAGAGGCCTCACTCCAAAGGAGGTCCTGAGGACATTTGCAAGCAGGAGGCACTCTGGCTGCACAAGCTCGAGAGTCCTGCTGAGGACTTGCCTCTGGCAGCAGAGTGGGTGCCAAGGGCCTGTGGGTGGGAAAGTGCTCGGAAGCCACAGGGGAGGCTTTGGGCCCCCAGTGCTCTCCGACGGAAAACGCTGCAGGCCCCGGCATCCACGAACTCCTCCAAGGCTTTGCAGTGGGAAAGCTGTCCATAGCAGAGGGCTCCCTGCCAGGTGCTGCAGGCCTTTGGGCATGGCTCAGCTGCAGCTTCCTTGCAGGCTGCTGGTCCAGGGGCGTGTGTCCCCTGGGCCAGAGTGCTGGAGGAGGAGCTCCTAGCAAGGGGAGAGCAAGCCCCTTGTTTCCTTGGCCTAGACTGGCCTGGGCACACAGAGGCCTGCCAGCAGTGAAGACAGGGCAGGCAGCAAGGGGGTGTGGCAGGCAGCGAAGAGGTGGCAGGAGTCCTGCTTGCAAGTGGGGTCATGCCTGTCTTGTGCTCAGGCCCCAGTGGCCACGTGCACACACAGCCTCCGGACCTGCAGCTTCCCAGCAGTGCAGGAGACACCCAGGCAACCCCCTGGGGCCTACTCGAATGAACTGTGCTCTGTCGAGGCCCTGCTGGCTGGCAGTGGCCTAGGCCAGCCCGGGCCCTCGGGAGGCCTGGCTGAGCCTGGGCTGGGGCCCACCCTAGCAGTGCCCAGGCCAAGCCTGGGACTGGAGGCCAGGCTCCAGGCTCATTCCAGCTTGAGCCTGGTGCACAGAGCCTTCAGCTCGGACTTGCAGGGGGACTGCTCAGCACAGTGGCTTTGGCCTGCCATCCACGTTCCTCACTCGGGCCCTTCTGCCTGTCAGAGCCCCACTCCCTCGACGTGTGTTCCTGAGGCAGTTGGACAGTTGGGGAAGTGGAGGCTCTCCCAGCACGGGAGGCCTGCCTAGAGCATGGCTCTGGGTCCAAAGAGGACTCCCTGCACCTCAGGCACTGGCGAGAGCTTTTGTGCACACAGGAGACCCTTGGCACACACAGTGTTTCCCCACGGAAAGCAGTGTGAGAACGAGCCCCTGCCAGGGAAGCACGGCCCTCTCCCACAGAAGCCCTCCATGCGACAGGCTGCCATGGACTCGGCTCCAGGCCTTTGTGGCTGGAGAGACGGCAGCTCCTCTGGAGGCTCTGGGTCCGTGTGCACTCCCCTTCGGGTAAACGAGGCTCCTGGGGTGATTCCCTGCCCAAGAATGGCAAGCAGCCTGCCTCCTTTCAATGAGACGCACGTGGGGTGTGAGAGGCTTGGCAGCAGAGAAGAAGCAAGAGGGGCAGCCAGAGAGGGGATTTGCATGCAGCTTGAAGGCCCCAGATCTCCTGCCTCCCAACCAGGGCCTGTCGGCTCTGCCCCCCGGGCCCCATTCCCAGGTGGGCACCCAGCTTCAGGATCTGCCCTTTCCCAGCCATGAAACCACACCCAGGCCGCACGCGGAGCCCTGCCAAGGGGGAACGTTGCTCCCCGCATGGGCTGGGTGGCACGACTGGCTTAGGGGAGAGAAGGCCCTAGGAGGCCTTCAGGGTGCTGCCCCAGCACAGCAGTGCTCAGGCAAAGGCACTCTGCTTTCTGTAGGCTGGATGCACACTGGAGTTGCTGCTTGAGGCCGAGAGAGCTCCGCAGGGCGAGCCAGGGCTGAAGGCAAAGCAGAGAGGTTTTGGGTGGAGCGATGGCACCATCTGCTGGCTGACCAGCATGGGAGGAGAGGCCTCACTCCAAAGGAGGTCCTGAGGACATTTGCAAGCAGGAGGCACTCTGGCTGCACAAGCTCGAGAGTCCTGCTGAGGACTTGCCTCTGGCAGCAGAGTGGGTGCCAAGGGCCTGTGGGTGGGAAAGTGCTCGGAAGCCACAGGGGAGGCTTTGGGCCCCCAGTGCTCTCCGACGGAAAACGCTGCAGGCCCCGGCATCCACGAACTCCTCCAAGGCTTTGCAGTGGGAAAGCTGTCCATAGCAGAGGGCTCCCTGCCAGGTGCTGCAGGCCTTTGGGCATGGCTCAGCTGCAGCTTCCTTGCAGGCTGCTGGTCCAGGGGCGTGTGTCCCCTGGGCCAGAGTGCTGGAGGAGGAGCTCCTAGCAAGGGGAGAGCAAGCCCCTTGTTTCCTTGGCCTAGACTGGCCTGGGCACACAGAGGCCTGCCAGCAGTGAAGACAGGGCAGGCAGCAAGGGGGTGTGGCAGGCAGCGAAGAGGTGGCAGGAGTCCTGCTTGCAAGTGGGGTCATGCCTGTCTTGTGCTCAGGCCCCAGTGGCCACGTGCACACACAGCCTCCGGACCTGCAGCTTCCCAGCAGTGCAGGAGACACCCAGGCAACCCCCTGGGGCCTACTCGAATGAACTGTGCTCTGTCGAGGCCCTGCTGGCTGGCAGTGGCCTAGGCCAGCCCGGGCCCTCGGGAGGCCTGGCTGAGCCTGGGCTGGGGCCCACCCTAGCAGTGCCCAGGCCAAGCCTGGGACTGGAGGCCAGGCTCCAGGCTCATTCCAGCTTGAGCCTGGTGCACAGAGCCTTCAGCTCGGACTTGCAGGGGGACTGCTCAGCACAGTGGCTTTGGCCTGCCATCCACGTTCCTCACTCGGGCCCTTCTGCCTGTCAGAGCCCCACTCCCTCGACGTGTGTTCCTGAGGCAGTTGGACAGTTGGGGAAGTGGAGGCTCTCCCAGCACGGGAGGCCTGCCTAGAGCATGGCTCTGGGTCCAAAGAGGACTCCCTGCACCTCAGGCACTGGCGAGAGCTTTTGTGCACACAGGAGACCCTTGGCACACACAGTGTTTCCCCACGGAAAGCAGTGTGAGAACGAGCCCCTGCCAGGGAAGCACGGCCCTCTCCCACAGAAGCCCTCCATGCGACAGGCTGCCATGGACTCGGCTCCAGGCCTTTGTGGCTGGAGAGACGGCAGCTCCTCTGGAGGCTCTGGGTCCGTGTGCACTCCCCTTCGGGTAAACGAGGCTCCTGGGGTGATTCCCTGCCCAAGAATGGCAAGCAGCCTGCCTCCTTTCAATGAGACGCACGTGGGGTGTGAGAGGCTTGGCAGCAGAGAAGAAGCAAGAGGGGCAGCCAGAGAGGGGATTTGCATGCAGCTTGAAGGCCCCAGATCTCCTGCCTCCCAACCAGGGCCTGGCGGCTCTGCCCCCCGGGCCCCATTCCCAGGTGGGCACCCAGCTTCAGGATCTGCCCTTTCCCAGCCATGAAACCACACCCAGGCCGCACGCGGAGCCCTGCCAAGGGGGAACGTTGCTCCCCGCATGGGCTGGGTGGCACGACTGGCTTAGGGGAGAGAAGGCCCTAGGAGGCCTTCAGGGTGCTGCCCCAGCACAGCAGTGCTCAGGCAAAGGCACTCTGCTTTCTGTAGGCTGGATGCACACTGGAGTTGCTGCTTGAGGCCGAGAGAGCTCCGCAGGGCGAGCCAGGGCTGAAGGCAAAGCAGAGAGGTTTTGGGTGGAGCGATGGCACCATCTGCTGGCTGACCAGCATGGGAGGAGAGGCCTCACTCCAAAGGAGGTCCTGAGGACATTTGCAAGCAGGAGGCACTCTGGCTGCACAAGCTCGAGAGTCCTGCTGAGGACTTGCCTCTGGCAGCAGAGTGGGTGCCAAGGGCCTGTGGGTGGGAAAGTGCTCGGAAGCCACAGGGGAGGCTTTGGGCCCCCAGTGCTCTCCGACGGAAAACGCTGCAGGCCCCGGCATCCACAAACTCCTCCAAGGCTTTGCAGTGGGAAAGCTGTCCATAGCAGAGGGCTCCCTGCCAGGTGCTGCAGGCCTTTGGGCATGGCTCAGCTGCAGCTTCCTTGCAGGCTGCTGGTCCAGGGGCGTGTGTCCCCTGGGCCAGAGTGCTGGAGGAGGAGCTCCTAGCAAGGGGAGAGCAAGCCCCTTGTTTCCTTGGCCTAGACTGGCCTGGGCACACAGAGGCCTGCCAGCAGTGAAGACAGGGCAGGCAGCAAGGGGGTGTGGCAGGCAGCGAAGAGGTGGCAGGAGTCCTGCTTGCAAGTGGGGTCATGCCTGTCTTGTGCTCAGGCCCCAGTGGCCACGTGCACACACAGCCTCCGGACCTGCAGCTTCCCAGCAGTGCAGGAGACACCCAGGCAAGCCCCTGGGGCCTACTCGAATGAACTGTGCCCTGTCGAGGCCCTACTGGCTGGCAGTGGCCTAGGCCAGCCCGGGCCCTCGGGAGGCCTGGCTGAGCCTGGGCTGGGGCCCACCCTAGCAGTGCCCAGGCCAAGCCTGGGACTGGAGGCCAGGCTCCAGGCTCATTCCAGCTTGAGCCTGGTGCACAGAGCCTTCAGCTCGGACTTGCAGGGGGACTGCTCAGCACAGTGGCTTTGGCCTGCCATCCACGTTCCTCACTCGGGCCCTTCTGCCTGTCAGAGCCCCACTCCCTCGACGTGTGTTCCTGAGGCAGTTGGACAGTTGGGGAAGTGGAGGCTCTCCCAGCACGGGAGGCCTGCCTAGAGCATGGCTCTGGGTCCAAAGAGGACTCCCTGCACCTCAGGCACTGGCGAGAGCTTTTGTGCACACAGGAGACCCTTGGCACACACAGTGTTTCCCCACGGAAAGCAGTGTGAGAACGAGCCCCTGCCAGGGAAGCACGGCCCTCTCCCACAGAAGCCCTCCATGCGACAGGCTGCCATGGACTCGGCTCCAGGCCTTTGTGGCTGGAGAGACGGCAGCTCCTCTGGAGGCTCTGGGTCCGTGTGCACTCCCCTTCGGGTAAACGAGGCTCCTGGGGTGATTCCCTGCCCAAGAATGGCAAGCAGCCTGCCTCCTTTCAATGAGACGCACGTGGGGTGTGAGAGGCTTGGCAGCAGAGAAGAAGCAAGAGGGGCAGCCAGAGAGGGGATTTGCATGCAGCTTGAAGGCCCCAGATCTCCTGCCTCCCAACCAGGGCCTGGCGGCTCTGCCCCCCGGGCCCCATTCCCAGGTGGGCACCCAGCTTCAGGATCTGCCCTTTCCCAGCCATGAAACCACACCCAGGCCGCACGCGGAGCCCTGCCAAGGGGGAACGTTGCTCCCCGCATGGGCTGGGTGGCACGACTGGCTTAGGGGAGAGAAGGCCCTAGGAGGCCTTCAGGGTGCTGCCCCAGCACAGCAGTGCTCAGGCAAAGGCACTCTGCTTTCTGTAGGCTGGATGCACACTGGAGTTGCTGCTTGAGGCCGAGAGAGCTCCGCAGGGCGAGCCAGGGCTGAAGGCAAAGCAGAGAGGTTTTGGGTGGAGCGATGGCACCATCTGCTGGCTGACCAGCATGGGAGGAGAGGCCTCACTCCAAAGGAGGTCCTGAGGACATTTGCAAGCAGGAGGCACTCTGGCTGCACAAGCTCGAGAGTCCTGCTGAGGACTTGCCTCTGGCAGCAGAGTGGGTGCCAAGGGCCTGTGGGTGGGAAAGTGCTCGGAAGCCACAGGGGAGGCTTTGGGCCCCCAGTGCTCTCCGACGGAAAACGCTGCAGGCCCCGGCATCCACGAACTCCTCCAAGGCTTTGCAGTGGGAAAGCTGTCCATAGCAGAGGGCTCCCTGCCAGGTGCTGCAGGCCTTTGGGCATGGCTCAGCTGCAGCTTCCTTGCAGGCTGCTGGTCCAGGGGCGTGTGTCCCCTGGGCCAGAGTGCTGGAGGAGGAGCTCCTAGCAAGGGGAGAGCAAGCCCCTTGTTTCCTTGGCCTAGACTGGCCTGGGCACACAGAGGCCTGCCAGCAGTGAAGACAGGGCAGGCAGCAAGGGGGTGTGGCAGGCAGCGAAGAGGTGGCAGGAGTCCTGCTTGCAAGTGGGGTCATGCCTGTCTTGTGCTCAGGCCCCAGTGGCCACGTGCACACACAGCCTCCGGACCTGCAGCTTCCCAGCAGTGCAGGAGACACACAGGCAACCCCCTGGGGCCTACTCGAATGAACTGTGCTCTGTCGAGGCCCTGCTGGCTGGCAGTGGCCTAGGCCAGCCCGGGCCCTCGGGAGGCCTGGCTGAGCCTGGGCTGGGGCCCACCCTAGCAGTGCCCAGGCCAAGCCTGGGACTGGAGGCCAGGCTCCAGGCTCATTCCAGCTTGAGCCTGGTGCACAGAGCCTTCAGCTCGGACTTGCAGGGGCACTGCTCAGCACAGTGGCTTTGGCCTGCCATCCACGTTCCTCACTCGGGCCCTTCTGCCTGTCAGAGCCCCACTCCCTCGACGTGTGTTCCTGAGGCAGTTGGACAGTTGGGGAAGTGGAGGCTCTCCCAGCACGGGAGGCCTGCCTAGAGCATGGCTCTGGGTCCAAAGAGGACTCCCTGCACCTCAGGCACTGGCGAGAGCTTTTGTGCACACAGGAGACCCTTGGCACACACAGTGTTTCCCCACGGAAAGCAGTGTGAGAACGAGCCCCTGCCAGGGAAGCACGGCCCTCTCCCACAGAAGCCCTCCATGCGACAGGCTGCCATGGACTCGGCTCCAGGCCTTTGTGGCTGGAGAGACGGCAGCTCCTCTGGAGGCTCTGGGTCCGTGTGCACTCCCCTTCGGGTAAACGAGGCTCCTGGGGTGATTCCCTGCCCAAGAATGGCAAGCAGCCTGCCTCCTTTCAATGAGACGCACGTGGGGTGTGAGAGGCTTGGCAGCAGAGAAGAAGCAAGAGGGGCAGCCAGAGAGGGGATTTGCATGCAGCTTGAAGGCCCCAGATCTCCTGCCTCCCAACCAGGGCCTGGCGGCTCTGCCCCCCGGGCCCCATTCCCAGGTGGGCACCCAGCTTCAGGATCTGCCCTTTCCCAGCCATGAAACCACACCCAGGCCGCACGCGGAGCCCTGCCAAGGGGGAACGTTGCTCCCCGCATGGGCTGGGTGGCACGACTGGCTTAGGGGAGAGAAGGCCCTAGGAGGCCTTCAGGGTGCTGCCCCAGCACAGCAGTGCTCAGGCAAAGGCACTCTGCTTTCTGTAGGCTGGATGCACACTGGAGTTGCTGCTTGAGGCCGAGAGAGCTCCGCAGGGCGAGCCAGGGCTGAAGGCAAAGCAGAGAGGTTTTGGGTGGAGCGATGGCACCATCTGCTGGCTGACCAGCATGGGAGGAGAGGCCTCACTCCAAAGGAGGTCCTGAGGACATTTGCAAGCAGGAGGCACTCTGGCTGCACAAGCTCGAGAGTCCTGCTGAGGACTTGCCTCTGGCAGCAGAGTGGGTGCCAAGGGCCTGTGGGTGGGAAAGTGCTCGGAAGCCACAGGGGAGGCTTTGGGCCCCCAGTGCTCTCCGACGGAAAACGCTGCAGGCCCCGGCATCCACGAACTCCTCCAAGGCTTTGCAGTGGGAAAGCTGTCCATAGCAGAGGGCTCCCTGCCAGGTGCTGCAGGCCTTTGGGCATGGCTCAGCTGCAGCTTCCTTGCAGGCTGCTGGTCCAGGGGCGTGTGTCCCCTGGGCCAGAGTGCTGGAGGAGGAGCTCCTAGCAAGGGGAGAGCAAGCCCCTTGTTTCCTTGGCCTAGACTGGCCTGGGCACACAGAGGCCTGCCAGCAGTGAAGACAGGGCAGGCAGCAAGGGGGTGTGGCAGGCAGCGAAGAGGTGGCAGGAGTCCTGCTTGCAAGTGGGGTCATGCCTGTCTTGTGCTCAGGCCCCAGTGGCCACGTGCACACACAGCCTCCGGACCTGCAGCTTCCCAGCAGTGCAGGAGACACCCAGGCAACCCCCTGGGGCCTACTCGAATGAACTGTGCTCTGTCGAGGCCCTGCTGGCTGGCAGTGGCCTAGGCCAGCCCGTGCCCTCGGGAGGCCTGGCTGAGCCTGGGCTGGGGCCCACCCTAGCAGTGCCCAGGCCAAGCCTGGGACTGGAGGCCAGGCTCCAGGCTCATTCCAGCTTGAGCCTGGTGCACAGAACCTTCAGCTCGGACTTGCAGGGAGACTGCTCAGCACAGTGGCTTTGGCCTGCCATCCACGTTCCTCACTCGGGCCCTACTGCCTGTCAGAGCCCCACTCCCTCGACGTGTGTTCCTGAGGCAGTTGGACAGTTGGGGAAGTGGAGGCTCTCCCAGCACGGGAGGCCTGCCTAGAGCATGGCTCTGGGTCCAAAGAGGACTCCCTGCACCTCAGGCACTGGCGAGAGCTTTTGTGCACACAGGAGACCCTTGGCACACACAGTGTTTCCCCACGGAAAGCAGTGTGAGAACGAGCCCCTGCCAGGGAAGCACGGCCCTCTCCCACAGAAGCCCTCCATGCGACAGGCTGCCATGGACTCGGCTCCAGGCCTTTGTGGCTGGAGAGACGGCAGCTCCTCTGGAGGCTCTGGGTCCGTGTGCACTCCCCTTCGGGTAAACGAGGCTCCTGGGGTGATTCCCTGCCCAAGAATGGCAAGCAGCCTGCCTCCTTTCAATGAGACGCACGTGGGGTGTGAGAGGCTTGGCAGCAGAGAAGAAGCAAGAGGGGCAGCCAGAGAGGGGATTTGCATGCAGCTTGAAGGCCCCAGATCTCCTGCCTCCCAACCAGGGCCTGGCGGCTCTGCCCCCCGGGCCCCATTCCCAGGTGGGCACCCAGCTTCAGGATCTGCCCTTTCCCAGCCATGAAACCACACCCAGGCCGCACGCGGAGCCCTGCCAAGGGGGAACGTTGCTCCCCGCATGGGCTGGGTGGCACGACTGGCTTAGGGGAGAGAAGGCCCTAGGAGGCCTTCAGGGTGCTGCCCCAGCACAGCAGTGCTCAGGCAAAGGCACTCTGCTTTCTGTAGGCTGGATGCACACTGGAGTTGCTGCTTGAGGCCGAGAGAGCTCCGCAGGGCGAGCCAGGGCTGAAGGCAAAGCAGAGAGGTTTTGGGTGGAGCGATGGCACCATCTGCTGGCTGACCAGCATGGGAGGAGAGGCCTCACTCCAAAGGAGGTCCTGAGGACATTTGCAAGCAGGAGGCACTCTGGCTGCACAAGCTCGAGAGTCCTGCTGAGGACTTGCCTCTGGCAGCAGAGTGGGTGCCAAGGGCCTGTGGGTGGGAAAGTGCTCGGAAGCCACAGGGGAGGCTTTGGGCCCCCAGTGCTCTCCGACGGAAAACGCTGCAGGCCCCGGCATCCACGAACTCCTCCAAGGCTTTGCAGTGGGAAAGCTGTCCATAGCAGAGGGCTCCCTGCCAGGTGCTGCAGGCCTTTGGGCATGGCTCAGCTGCAGCTTCCTTGCAGGCTGCTGGTCCAGGGGCGTGTGTCCCCTGGGCCAGAGTGCTGGAGGAGGAGCTCCTAGCAAGGGGAGAGCAAGCCCCTTGTTTCCTTGGCCTAGACTGGCCTGGGCACACAGAGGCCTGCCAGCAGTGAAGACAGGGCAGGCAGCAAGGGGGTGTGGCAGGCAGCGAAGAGGTGGCAGGAGTCCTGCTTGCAAGTGGGGTCATGCCTGTCTTGTGCTCAGGCCCCAGTGGCCACGTGCACACACAGCCTCCGGACCTGCAGCTTCCCAGCAGTGCAGGAGACACCCAGGCAACCCCCTGGGGCCTACTCGAATGAACTGTGCTCTGTCGAGGCCCTGCTGGCTGGCAGTGGCCTAGGCCAGCCCGGGCCCTCGGGAGGCCTGGCTGAGCCTGGGCTGGGGCCCACCCTAGCAGTGCCCAGGCCAAGCCTGGGACTGGAGGCCAGGCTCCAGGCTCATTCCAGCTTGAGCCTGGTGCACAGAGCCTTCAGCTCGGACTTGCAGGGGGACTGCTCAGCACAGTGGCTTTGGCCTGCCATCCACGTTCCTCACTCGGGCCCTTCTGCCTGTCAGAGCCCCACTCCCTCGACGTGTGTTCCTGAGGCAGTTGGACAGTTGGGGAAGTGGAGGCTCTCCCAGCACGGGAGGCCTGCCTAGAGCATGGCTCTGGGTCCAAAGAGGACTCCCTGCACCTCAGGCACTGGCGAGAGCTTTTGTGCACACAGGAGACCCTTGGCACACACAGTGTTTCCCCACGGAAAGCAGTGTGAGAACGAGCCCCTGCCAGGGAAGCACGGCCCTCTCCCACAGAAGCCCTCCATGCGACAGGCTGCCATGGACTCGGCTCCAGGCCTTTGTGGCTGGAGAGACGGCAGCTCCTCTGGAGGCTCTGGGTCCGTGTGCACTCCCCTTCGGGTAAACGAGGCTCCTGGGGTGATTCCCTGCCCAAGAATGGCAAGCAGCCTGCCTCCTTTCAATGAGACGCACGTGGGGTGTGAGAGGCTTGGCAGCAGAGAAGAAGCAAGAGGGGCAGCCAGAGAGGGGATTTGCATGCAGCTTGAAGGCCCCAGATCTCCTGCCTCCCAACCAGGGCCTGTCGGCTCTGCCCCCCGGGCCCCATTCCCAGGTGGGCACCCAGCTTCAGGATCTGCCCTTTCCCAGCCATGAAACCACACCCAGGCCGCACGCGGAGCCCTGCCAAGGGGGAACGTTGCTCCCCGCATGGGCTGGGTGGCACGACTGGCTTAGGGGAGAGAAGGCCCTAGGAGGCCTTCAGGGTGCTGCCCCAGCACAGCAGTGCTCAGGCAAAGGCACTCTGCTTTCTGTAGGCTGGATGCACACTGGAGTTGCTGCTTGAGGCCGAGAGAGCTCCGCAGGGCGAGCCAGGGCTGAAGGCAAAGCAGAGAGGTTTTGGGTGGAGCGATGGCACCATCTGCTGGCTGACCAGCATGGGAGGAGAGGCCTCACTCCAAAGGAGGTCCTGAGGACATTTGCAAGCAGGAGGCACTCTGGCTGCACAAGCTCGAGAGTCCTGCTGAGGACTTGCCTCTGGCAGCAGAGTGGGTGCCAAGGGCCTGTGGGTGGGAAAGTGCTCGGAAGCCACAGGGGAGGCTTTGGGCCCCCAGTGCTCTCCGACGGAAAACGCTGCAGGCCCCGGCATCCACGAACTCCTCCAAGGCTTTGCAGTGGGAAAGCTGTCCATAGCAGAGGGCTCCCTGCCAGGTGCTGCAGGCCTTTGGGCATGGCTCAGCTGCAGCTTCCTTGCAGGCTGCTGGTCCAGGGGCGTGTGTCCCCTGGGCCAGAGTGCTGGAGGAGGAGCTCCTAGCAAGGGGAGAGCAAGCCCCTTGTTTCCTTGGCCTAGACTGGCCTGGGCACACAGAGGCCTGCCAGCAGTGAAGACAGGGCAGGCAGCAAGGGGGTGTGGCAGGCAGCGAAGAGGTGGCAGGAGTCCTGCTTGCAAGTGGGGTCATGCCTGTCTTGTGCTCAGGCCCCAGTGGCCACGTGCACACACAGCCTCCGGACCTGCAGCTTCCCAGCAGTGCAGGAGACACCCAGGCAACCCCCTGGGGCCTACTCGAATGAACTGTGCTCTGTCGAGGCCCTGCTGGCTGGCAGTGGCCTAGGCCAGCCCGGGCCCTCGGGAGGCCTGGCTGAGCCTGGGCTGGGGCCCACCCTAGCAGTGCCCAGGCCAAGCCTGGGACTGGAGGCCAGGCTCCAGGCTCATTCCAGCTTGAGCCTGGTGCACAGAGCCTTCAGCTCGGACTTGCAGGGGGACTGCTCAGCACAGTGGCTTTGGCCTGCCATCCACGTTCCTCACTCGGGCCCTTCTGCCTGTCAGAGCCCCACTCCCTCGACGTGTGTTCCTGAGGCAGTTGGACAGTTGGGGAAGTGGAGGCTCTCCCAGCACGGGAGGCCTGCCTAGAGCATGGCTCTGGGTCCAAAGAGGACTCCCTGCACCTCAGGCACTGGCGAGAGCTTTTGTGCACACAGGAGACCCTTGGCACACACAGTGTTTCCCCACGGAAAGCAGTGTGAGAACGAGCCCCTGCCAGGGAAGCACGGCCCTCTCCCACAGAAGCCCTCCATGCGACAGGCTGCCATGGACTCGGCTCCAGGCCTTTGTGGCTGGAGAGACGGCAGCTCCTCTGGAGGCTCTGGGTCCGTGTGCACTCCCCTTCGGGTAAACGAGGCTCCTGGGGTGATTCCCTGCCCAAGAATGGCAAGCAGCCTGCCTCCTTTCAATGAGACGCACGTGGGGTGTGAGAGGCTTGGCAGCAGAGAAGAAGCAAGAGGGGCAGCCAGAGAGGGGATTTGCATGCAGCTTGAAGGCCCCAGATCTCCTGCCTCCCAACCAGGGCCTGTCGGCTCTGCCCCCCGGGCCCCATTCCCAGGTGGGCACCCAGCTTCAGGATCTGCCCTTTCCCAGCCATGAAACCACACCCAGGCCGCACGCGGAGCCCTGCCAAGGGGGAACGTTGCTCCCCGCATGGGCTGGGTGGCACGACTGGCTTAGGGGAGAGAAGGCCCTAGGAGGCCTTCAGGGTGCTGCCCCAGCACAGCAGTGCTCAGGCAAAGGCACTCTGCTTTCTGTAGGCTGGATGCACACTGGAGTTGCTGCTTGAGGCCGAGAGAGCTCCGCAGGGCGAGCCAGGGCTGAAGGCAAAGCAGAGAGGTTTTGGGTGGAGCGATGGCACCATCTGCTGGCTGACCAGCATGGGAGGAGAGGCCTCACTCCAAAGGAGGTCCTGAGGACATTTGCAAGCAGGAGGCACTCTGGCTGCACAAGCTCGAGAGTCCTGCTGAGGACTTGCCTCTGGCAGCAGAGTGGGTGCCAAGGGCCTGTGGGTGGGAAAGTGCTCGGAAGCCACAGGGGAGGCTTTGGGCCCCCAGTGCTCTCCGACGGAAAACGCTGCAGGCCCCGGCATCCACAAACTCCTCCAAGGCTTTGCAGTGGGAAAGCTGTCCATAGCAGAGGGCTCCCTGCCAGGTGCTGCAGGCCTTTGGGCATGGCTCAGCTGCAGCTTCCTTGCAGGCTGCTGGTCCAGGGGCGTGTGTCCCCTGGGCCAGAGTGCTGGAGGAGGAGCTCCTAGCAAGGGGAGAGCAAGCCCCTTGTTTCCTTGGCCTAGACTGGCCTGGGCACACAGAGGCCTGCCAGCAGTGAAGACAGGGCAGGCAGCAAGGGGGTGTGGCAGGCAGCGAAGAGGTGGCAGGAGTCCTGCTTGCAAGTGGGGTCATGCCTGTCTTGTGCTCAGGCCCCAGTGGCCACGTGCACACACAGCCTCCGGACCTGCAGCTTCCCAGCAGTGCAGGAGACACCCAGGCAAGCCCCTGGGGCCTACTCGAATGAACTGTGCCCTGTCGAGGCCCTACTGGCTGGCAGTGGCCTAGGCCAGCCCGGGCCCTCGGGAGGCCTGGCTGAGCCTGGGCTGGGGCCCACCCTAGCAGTGCCCAGGCCAAGCCTGGGACTGGAGGCCAGGCTCCAGGCTCATTCCAGCTTGAGCCTGGTGCACAGAGCCTTCAGCTCGGACTTGCAGGGGGACTGCTCAGCACAGTGGCTTTGGCCTGCCATCCACGTTCCTCACTCGGGCCCTTCTGCCTGTCAGAGCCCCACTCCCTCGACGTGTGTTCCTGAGGCAGTTGGACAGTTGGGGAAGTGGAGGCTCTCCCAGCACGGGAGGCCTGCCTAGAGCATGGCTCTGGGTCCAAAGAGGACTCCCTGCACCTCAGGCACTGGCGAGAGCTTTTGTGCACACAGGAGACCCTTGGCACACACAGTGTTTCCCCACGGAAAGCAGTGTGAGAACGAGCCCCTGCCAGGGAAGCACGGCCCTCTCCCACAGAAGCCCTCCATGCGACAGGCTGCCATGGACTCGGCTCCAGGCCTTTGTGGCTGGAGAGACGGCAGCTCCTCTGGAGGCTCTGGGTCCGTGTGCACTCCCCTTCGGGTAAACGAGGCTCCTGGGGTGATTCCCTGCCCAAGAATGGCAAGCAGCCTGCCTCCTTTCAATGAGACGCACGTGGGGTGTGAGAGGCTTGGCAGCAGAGAAGAAGCAAGAGGGGCAGCCAGAGAGGGGATTTGCATGCAGCTTGAAGGCCCCAGATCTCCTGCCTCCCAACCAGGGCCTGGCGGCTCTGCCCCCCGGGCCCCATTCCCAGGTGGGCACCCAGCTTCAGGATCTGCCCTTTCCCAGCCATGAAACCACACCCAGGCCGCACGCGGAGCCCTGCCAAGGGGGAACGTTGCTCCCCGCATGGGCTGGGTGGCACGACTGGCTTAGGGGAGAGAAGGCCCTAGGAGGCCTTCAGGGTGCTGCCCCAGCACAGCAGTGCTCAGGCAAAGGCACTCTGCTTTCTGTAGGCTGGATGCACACTGGAGTTGCTGCTTGAGGCCGAGAGAGCTCCGCAGGGCGAGCCAGGGCTGAAGGCAAAGCAGAGAGGTTTTGGGTGGAGCGATGGCACCATCTGCTGGCTGACCAGCATGGGAGGAGAGGCCTCACTCCAAAGGAGGTCCTGAGGACATTTGCAAGCAGGAGGCACTCTGGCTGCACAAGCTCGAGAGTCCTGCTGAGGACTTGCCTCTGGCAGCAGAGTGGGTGCCAAGGGCCTGTGGGTGGGAAAGTGCTCGGAAGCCACAGGGGAGGCTTTGGGCCCCCAGTGCTCTCCGACGGAAAACGCTGCAGGCCCCGGCATCCACGAACTCCTCCAAGGCTTTGCAGTGGGAAAGCTGTCCATAGCAGAGGGCTCCCTGCCAGGTGCTGCAGGCCTTTGGGCATGGCTCAGCTGCAGCTTCCTTGCAGGCTGCTGGTCCAGGGGCGTGTGTCCCCTGGGCCAGAGTGCTGGAGGAGGAGCTCCTAGCAAGGGGAGAGCAAGCCCCTTGTTTCCTTGGCCTAGACTGGCCTGGGCACACAGAGGCCTGCCAGCAGTGAAGACAGGGCAGGCAGCAAGGGGGTGTGGCAGGCAGCGAAGAGGTGGCAGGAGTCCTGCTTGCAAGTGGGGTCATGCCTGTCTTGTGCTCAGGCCCCAGTGGCCACGTGCACACACAGCCTCCGGACCTGCAGCTTCCCAGCAGTGCAGGAGACACACAGGCAACCCCCTGGGGCCTACTCGAATGAACTGTGCTCTGTCGAGGCCCTGCTGGCTGGCAGTGGCCTAGGCCAGCCCGGGCCCTCGGGAGGCCTGGCTGAGCCTGGGCTGGGGCCCACCCTAGCAGTGCCCAGGCCAAGCCTGGGACTGGAGGCCAGGCTCCAGGCTCATTCCAGCTTGAGCCTGGTGCACAGAGCCTTCAGCTCGGACTTGCAGGGGGACTGCTCAGCACAGTGGCTTTGGCCTGCCATCCACGTTCCTCACTCGGGCCCTTCTGCCTGTCAGAGCCCCACTCCCTCGACGTGTGTTCCTGAGGCAGTTGGACAGTTGGGGAAGTGGAGGCTCTCCCAGCACGGGAGGCCTGCCTAGAGCATGGCTCTGGGTCCAAAGAGGACTCCCTGCACCTCAGGCACTGGCGAGAGCTTTTGTGCACACAGGAGACCCTTGGCACACACAGTGTTTCCCCACGGAAAGCAGTGTGAGAACGAGCCCCTGCCAGGGAAGCACGGCCCTCTCCCACAGAAGCCCTCCATGCGACAGGCTGCCATGGACTCGGCTCCAGGCCTTTGTGGCTGGAGAGACGGCAGCTCCTCTGGAGGCTCTGGGTCCGTGTGCACTCCCCTTCGGGTAAACGAGGCTCCTGGGGTGATTCCCTGCCCAAGAATGGCAAGCAGCCTGCCTCCTTTCAATGAGACGCACGTGGGGTGTGAGAGGCTTGGCAGCAGAGAAGAAGCAAGAGGGGCAGCCAGAGAGGGGATTTGCATGCAGCTTGAAGGCCCCAGATCTCCTGCCTCCCAACCAGGGCCTGGCGGCTCTGCCCCCCGGGCCCCATTCCCAGGTGGGCACCCAGCTTCAGGATCTGCCCTTTCCCAGCCATGAAACCACACCCAGGCCGCACGCGGAGCCCTGCCAAGGGGGAACGTTGCTCCCCGCATGGGCTGGGTGGCACGACTGGCTTAGGGGAGAGAAGGCCCTAGGAGGCCTTCAGGGTGCTGCCCCAGCACAGCAGTGCTCAGGCAAAGGCACTCTGCTTTCTGTAGGCTGGATGCACACTGGAGTTGCTGCTTGAGGCCGAGAGAGCTCCGCAGGGCGAGCCAGGGCTGAAGGCAAAGCAGAGAGGTTTTGGGTGGAGCGATGGCACCATCTGCTGGCTGACCAGCATGGGAGGAGAGGCCTCACTCCAAAGGAGGTCCTGAGGACATTTGCAAGCAGGAGGCACTCTGGCTGCACAAGCTCGAGAGTCCTGCTGAGGACTTGCCTCTGGCAGCAGAGTGGGTGCCAAGGGCCTGTGGGTGGGAAAGTGCTCGGAAGCCACAGGGGAGGCTTTGGGCCCCCAGTGCTCTCCGACGGAAAACGCTGCAGGCCCCGGCATCCACGAACTCCTCCAAGGCTTTGCAGTGGGAAAGCTGTCCATAGCAGAGGGCTCCCTGCCAGGTGCTGCAGGCCTTTGGGCATGGCTCAGCTGCAGCTTCCTTGCAGGCTGCTGGTCCAGGGGCGTGTGTCCCCTGGGCCAGAGTGCTGGAGGAGGAGCTCCTAGCAAGGGGAGAGCAAGCCCCTTGTTTCCTTGGCCTAGACTGGCCTGGGCACACAGAGGCCTGCCAGCAGTGAAGACAGGGCAGGCAGCAAGGGGGTGTGGCAGGCAGCGAAGAGGTGGCAGGAGTCCTGCTTGCAAGTGGGGTCATGCCTGTCTTGTGCTCAGGCCCCAGTGGCCACGTGCACACACAGCCTCCGGACCTGCAGCTTCCCAGCAGTGCAGGAGACACACAGGCAACCCCCTGGGGCCTACTCGAATGAACTGTGCTCTGTCGAGGCCCTGCTGGCTGGCAGTGGCCTAGGCCAGCCCGGGCCCTCGGGAGGCCTGGCTGAGCCTGGGCTGGGGCCCACCCTAGCAGTGCCCAGGCCAAGCCTGGGACTGGAGGCCAGGCTCCAGGCTCATTCCAGCTTGAGCCTGGTGCACAGAGCCTTCAGCTCGGACTTGCAGGGGGACTGCTCAGCACAGTGGCTTTGGCCTGCCATCCACGTTCCTCACTCGGGCCCTACTGCCTGTCAGAGCCCCACTCCCTCGACGTGTGTTCCTGAGGCAGTTGGACAGTTGGGGAAGTGGAGGCTCTCCCAGCACGGGAGGCCTGCCTAGAGCATGGCTCTGGGTCCAAAGAGGACTCCCTGCACCTCAGGCACTGGCGAGAACTTTTGTGCACACAGGAGACCCTTGGCACACACAGTGTTTCCCCACGGAAAGCAGTGTGAGAACGAGCCCCTGCCAGGGAAGCACGGCCCTCTCCCACAGAAGCCCTCCATGCGACAGGCTGCCATGGACTCGGCTCCAGGCCTTTGTGGCTGGAGAGACGGCAGCTCCTCTGGAGGCTCTGGGTCCGTGTGCACTCCCCTTCGGGTAAACGAGGCTCCTGGGGTGATTCCCTGCCCAAGAATGGCAAGCAGCCTGCCTCCTTTCAATGAGACGCACGTGGGGTGTGAGAGGCTTGGCAGCAGAGAAGAAGCAAGAGGGGCAGCCAGAGAGGGGATTTGCATGCAGCTTGAAGGCCCCAGATCTCCTGCCTCCCAACCAGGGCCTGGCGGCTCTGCCCCCCGGGCCCCATTCCCAGGTGGGCACCCAGCTTCAGGATCTGCCCTTTCCCAGCCATGAAACCACACCCAGGCCGCACGCGGAGCCCTGCCAAGGGGGAACGTTGCTCCCCGCATGGGCTGGGTGGCACGACTGGCTTAGGGGAGAGAAGGCCCTAGGAGGCCTTCAGGGTGCTGCCCCAGCACAGCAGTGCTCAGGCAAAGGCACTCTGCTTTCTGTAGGCTGGATGCACACTGGAGTTGCTGCTTGAGGCCGAGAGAGCTCCGCAGGGCGAGCCAGGGCTGAAGGCAAAGCAGAGAGGTTTTGGGTGGAGCGATGGCACCATCTGCTGGCTGACCAGCATGGGAGGAGAGGCCTCACTCCAAAGGAGGTCCTGAGGACATTTGCAAGCAGGAGGCACTCTGGCTGCACAAGCTCGAGAGTCCTGCTGAGGACTTGCCTCTGGCAGCAGAGTGGGTGCCAAGGGCCTGTGGGTGGGAAAGTGCTCGGAAGCCACAGGGGAGGCTTTGGGCCCCCAGTGCTCTCCGACGGAAAACGCTGCAGGCCCCGGCATCCACGAACTCCTCCAAGGCTTTGCAGTGGGAAAGCTGTCCATAGCAGAGGGCTCCCTGCCAGGTGCTGCAGGCCTTTGGGCATGGCTCAGCTGCAGCTTCCTTGCAGGCTGCTGGTCCAGGGGCGTGTGTCCCCTGGGCCAGAGTGCTGGAGGAGGAGCTCCTAGCAAGGGGAGAGCAAGCCCCTTGTTTCCTTGGCCTAGACTGGCCTGGGCACACAGAGGCCTGCCAGCAGTGAAGACAGGGCAGGCAGCAAGGGGGTGTGGCAGGCAGCGAAGAGGTGGCAGGAGTCCTGCTTGCAAGTGGGGTCATGCCTGTCTTGTGCTCAGGCCCCAGTGGCCACGTGCACACACAGCCTCCGGACCTGCAGCTTCCCAGCAGTGCAGGAGACACCCAGGCAACCCCCTGGGGCCTACTCGAATGAACTGTGCTCTGTCGAGGCCCTGCTGGCTGGCAGTGGCCTAGGCCAGCCCGGGCCCTCGGGAGGCCTGGCTGAGCCTGGGCTGGGGCCCACCCTAGCAGTGCCCAGGCCAAGCCTGGGACTGGAGGCCAGGCTCCAGGCTCATTCCAGCTTGAGCCTGGTGCACAGAGCCTTCAGCTCGGACTTGCAGGGGGACTGCTCAGCACAGTGGCTTTGGCCTGCCATCCACGTTCCTCACTCGGGCCCTTCTGCCTGTCAGAGCCCCACTCCCTCGACGTGTGTTCCTGAGGCAGTTGGACAGTTGGGGAAGTGGAGGCTCTCCCAGCACGGGAGGCCTGCCTAGAGCATGGCTCTGGGTCCAAAGAGGACTCCCTGCACCTCAGGCACTGGCGAGAGCTTTTGTGCACACAGGAGACCCTTGGCACACACAGTGTTTCCCCACGGAAAGCAGTGTGAGAACGAGCCCCTGCCAGGGAAGCACGGCCCTCTCCCACAGAAGCCCTCCATGCGACAGGCTGCCATGGACTCGGCTCCAGGCCTTTGTGGCTGGAGAGACGGCAGCTCCTCTGGAGGCTCTGGGTCCGTGTGCACTCCCCTTCGGGTAAACGAGGCTCCTGGGGTGATTCCCTGCCCAAGAATGGCAAGCAGCCTGCCTCCTTTCAATGAGACGCACGTGGGGTGTGAGAGGCTTGGCAGCAGAGAAGAAGCAAGAGGGGCAGCCAGAGAGGGGATTTGCATGCAGCTTGAAGGCCCCAGATCTCCTGCCTCCCAACCAGGGCCTGGCGGCTCTGCCCCCCGGGCCCCATTCCCAGGTGGGCACCCAGCTTCAGGATCTGCCCTTTCCCAGCCATGAAACCACACCCAGGCCGCACGCGGAGCCCTGCCAAGGGGGAACGTTGCTCCCCGCATGGGCTGGGTGGCACGACTGGCTTAGGGGAGAGAAGGCCCTAGGAGGCCTTCAGGGTGCTGCCCCAGCACAGCAGTGCTCAGGCAAAGGCACTCTGCTTTCTGTAGGCTGGATGCACACTGGAGTTGCTGCTTGAGGCCGAGAGAGCTCCGCAGGGCGAGCCAGGGCTGAAGGCAAAGCAGAGAGGTTTTGGGTGGAGCGATGGCACCATCTGCTGGCTGACCAGCATGGGAGGAGAGGCCTCACTCCAAAGGAGGTCCTGAGGACATTTGCAAGCAGGAGGCACTCTGGCTGCACAAGCTCGAGAGTCCTGCTGAGGACTTGCCTCTGGCAGCAGAGTGGGTGCCAAGGGCCTGTGGGTGGGAAAGTGCTCGGAAGCCACAGGGGAGGCTTTGGGCCCCCAGTGCTCTCCGACGGAAAACGCTGCAGGCCCCGGCATCCACAAACTCCTCCAAGGCTTTGCAGTGGGAAAGCTGTCCATAGCAGAGGGCTCCCTGCCAGGTGCTGCAGGCCTTTGGGCATGGCTCAGCTGCAGCTTCCTTGCAGGCTGCTGGTCCAGGGGCGTGTGTCCCCTGGGCCAGAGTGCTGGAGGAGGAGCTCCTAGCAAGGGGAGAGCAAGCCCCTTGTTTCCTTGGCCTAGACTGGCCTGGGCACACAGAGGCCTGCCAGCAGTGAAGACAGGGCAGGCAGCAAGGGGGTGTGGCAGGCAGCGAAGAGGTGGCAGGAGTCCTGCTTGCAAGTGGGGTCATGCCTGTCTTGTGCTCAGGCCCCAGTGGCCACTTGCACACACAGCCTCCGGACCTGCAGCTTCCCAGCAGTGCAGGAGACACACAGGCAACCCCCTGGGGCCTACTCGAATGAACTGTGCTCTGTCGAGGCCCTGCTGGCTGGCAGTGGCCTAGGCCAGCCCGGGCCCTCGGGAGGCCTGGCTGAGCCTGGGCTGGGGCCCACCCTAGCAGTGCCCAGGCCAAGCCTGGGACTGGAGGCCAGGCTCCAGGCTCATTCCAGCTTGAGCCTGGTGCACAGAGCCTTCAGCTCGGACTTGCAGGGGGACTGCTCAGCACAGTGGCTTTGGCCTGCCATCCACGTTCCTCACTCGGGCCCTTCTGCCTGTCAGAGCCCCACTCCCTCGACGTGTGTTCCTGAGGCAGTTGGACAGTTGGGGAAGTGGAGGCTCTCCCAGCACGGGAGGCCTGCCTAGAGCATGGCTCTGGGTCCAAAGAGGACTCCCTGCACCTCAGGCACTGGCGAGAGCTTTTGTGCACACAGGAGACCCTTGGCACACACAGTGTTTCCCCACGGAAAGCAGTGTGAGAACGAGCCCCTGCCAGGGAAGCACGGCCCTCTCCCACAGAAGCCCTCCATGCGACAGGCTGCCATGGACTCGGCTCCAGGCCTTTGTGGCTGGAGAGACGGCAGCTCCTCTGGAGGCTCTGGGTCCGTGTGCACTCCCCTTCGGGTAAACGAGGCTCCTGGGGTGATTCCCTGCCCAAGAATGGCAAGCAGCCTGCCTCCTTTCAATGAGACGCACGTGGGGTGTGAGAGGCTTGGCAGCAGAGAAGAAGCAAGAGGGGCAGCCAGAGAGGGGATTTGCATGCAGCTTGAAGGCCCCAGATCTCCTGCCTCCCAACCAGGGCCTGGCGGCTCTGCCCCCCGGGCCCCATTCCCAGGTGGGCACCCAGCTTCAGGATCTGCCCTTTCCCAGCCATGAAACCACACCCAGGCCGCACGCGGAGCCCTGCCAAGGGGGAACGTTGCTCCCCGCATGGGCTGGGTGGCACGACTGGCTTAGGGGAGAGAAGGCCCTAGGAGGCCTTCAGGGTGCTGCCCCAGCACAGCAGTGCTCAGGCAAAGGCACTCTGCTTTCTGTAGGCTGGATGCACACTGGAGTTGCTGCTTGAGGCCGAGAGAGCTCCGCAGGGCGAGCCAGGGCTGAAGGCAAAGCAGAGAGGTTTTGGGTGGAGCGATGGCACCATCTGCTGGCTGACCAGCATGGGAGGAGAGGCCTCACTCCAAAGGAGGTCCTGAGGACATTTGCAAGCAGGAGGCACTCTGGCTGCACAAGCTCGAGAGTCCTGCTGAGGACTTGCCTCTGGCAGCAGAGTGGGTGCCAAGGGCCTGTGGGTGGGAAAGTGCTCGGAAGCCACAGGGGAGGCTTTGGGCCCCCAGTGCTCTCCGACGGAAAACGCTGCAGGCCCCGGCATCCACGAACTCCTCCAAGGCTTTGCAGTGGGAAAGCTGTCCATAGCAGAGGGCTCCCTGCCAGGTGCTGCAGGCCTTTGGGCATGGCTCAGCTGCAGCTTCCTTGCAGGCTGCTGGTCCAGGGGCGTGTGTCCCCTGGGCCAGAGTGCTGGAGGAGGAGCTCCTAGCAAGGGGAGAGCAAGCCCCTTGTTTCCTTGGCCTAGACTGGCCTGGGCACACAGAGGCCTGCCAGCAGTGAAGACAGGGCAGGCAGCAAGGGGGTGTGGCAGGCAGCGAAGAGGTGGCAGGAGTCCTGCTTGCAAGTGGGGTCATGCCTGTCTTGTGCTCAGGCCCCAGTGGCCACGTGCACACACAGCCTCCGGACCTGCAGCTTCCCAGCAGTGCAGGAGACACACAGGCAACCCCCTGGGGCCTACTCGAATGAACTGTGCTCTGTCGAGGCCCTGCTGGCTGGCAGTGGCCTAGGCCAGCCCGGGCCCTCGGGAGGCCTGGCTGAGCCTGGGCTGGGGCCCACCCTAGCAGTGCCCAGGCCAAGCCTGGGACTGGAGGCCAGGCTCCAGGCTCATTCCAGCTTGAGCCTGGTGCACAGAGCCTTCAGCTCGGACTTGCAGGGGGACTGCTCAGCACAGTGGCTTTGGCCTGCCATCCACGTTCCTCACTCGGGCCCTTCTGCCTGTCAGAGCCCCACTCCCTCGACGTGTGTTCCTGAGGCAGTTGGACAGTTGGGGAAGTGGAGGCTCTCCCAGCACGGGAGGCCTGCCTAGAGCATGGCTCTGGGTCCAAAGAGGACTCCCTGCACCTCAGGCACTGGCGAGAGCTTTTGTGCACACAGGAGACCCTTGGCACACACAGTGTTTCCCCACGGAAAGCAGTGTGAGAACGAGCCCCTGCCAGGGAAGCACGGCCCTCTCCCACAGAAGCCCTCCATGCGACAGGCTGCCATGGACTCGGCTCCAGGCCTTTGTGGCTGGAGAGACGGCAGCTCCTCTGGAGGCTCTGGGTCCGTGTGCACTCCCCTTCGGGTAAACGAGGCTCCTGGGGTGATTCCCTGCCCAAGAATGGCAAGCAGCCTGCCTCCTTTCAATGAGACGCACGTGGGGTGTGAGAGGCTTGGCAGCAGAGAAGAAGCAAGAGGGGCAGCCAGAGAGGGGATTTGCATGCAGCTTGAAGGCCCCAGATCTCCTGCCTCCCAACCAGGGCCTGGCGGCTCTGCCCCCCGGGCCCCATTCCCAGGTGGGCACCCAGCTTCAGGATCTGCCCTTTCCCAGCCATGAAACCACACCCAGGCCGCACGCGGAGCCCTGCCAAGGGGGAACGTTGCTCCCCGCATGGGCTGGGTGGCACGACTGGCTTAGGGGAGAGAAGGCCCTAGGAGGCCTTCAGGGTGCTGCCCCAGCACAGCAGTGCTCAGGCAAAGGCACTCTGCTTTCTGTAGGCTGGATGCACACTGGAGTTGCTGCTTGAGGCCGAGAGAGCTCCGCAGGGCGAGCCAGGGCTGAAGGCAAAGCAGAGAGGTTTTGGGTGGAGCGATGGCACCATCTGCTGGCTGACCAGCATGGGAGGAGAGGCCTCACTCCAAAGGAGGTCCTGAGGACATTTGCAAGCAGGAGGCACTCTGGCTGCACAAGCTCGAGAGTCCTGCTGAGGACTTGCCTCTGGCAGCAGAGTGGGTGCCAAGGGCCTGTGGGTGGGAAAGTGCTCGGAAGCCACAGGGGAGGCTTTGGGCCCCCAGTGCTCTCCGACGCAAAACGCTGCAGGCCCCGGCATCCACGAACTCCTCCAAGGCTTTGCAGTGGGAAAGCTGTCCATAGCAGAGGGCTCCCTGCCAGGTGCTGCAGGCCTTTGGGCATGGCTCAGCTGCAGCTTCCTTGCAGGCTGCTGGTCCAGGGGCGTGTGTCCCCTGGGCCAGAGTGCTGGAGGAGGAGCTCCTAGCAAGGGGAGAGCAAGCCCCTTGTTTCCTTGGCCTAGACTGGCCTGGGCACACAGAGGCCTGCCAGCAGTGAAGACAGGGCAGGCAGCAAGGGGGTGTGGCAGGCAGCGAAGAGGTGGCAGGAGTCCTGCTTGCAAGTGGGGTCATGCCTGTCTTGTGCTCAGGCCCCAGTGGCCACGTGCACACACAGCCTCCGGACCTGCAGCTTCCCAGCAGTGCAGGAGACACACAGGCAACCCCCTGGGGCCTACTCGAATGAACTGTGCTCTGTCGAGGCCCTGCTGGCTGGCAGTGGCCTAGGCCAGCCCGGGCCCTCGGGAGGCCTGGCTGAGCCTGGGCTGGGGCCCACCCTAGCAGTGCCCAGGCCAAGCCTGGGACTGGAGGCCAGGCTCCAGGCTCATTCCAGCTTGAGCCTGGTGCACAGAGCCTTCAGCTCGGACTTGCAGGGGGACTGCTCAGCACAGTGGCTTTGGCCTGCCATCCACGTTCCTCACTCGGGCCCTACTGCCTGTCAGAGCCCCACTCCCTCGACGTGTGTTCCTGAGGCAGTTGGACAGTTGGGGAAGTGGAGGCTCTCCCAGCACGGGAGGCCTGCCTAGAGCATGGCTCTGGGTCCAAAGAGGACTCCCTGCACCTCAGGCACTGGCGAGAGCTTTTGTGCACACAGGAGAACCTTGGCACACACAGTGTTTCCCCACGGAAAGCAGTGTGAGAACGAGCCCCTGCCAGGGAAGCACGGCCCTCTCCCACAGAAGCCCTCCATGCGACAGGCTGCCATGGACTCGGCTCCAGGCCTTTGTGGCTGGAGAGACGGCAGCTCCTCTGGAGGCTCTGGGTCCGTGTGCACTCCCCTTCGGGTAAACGAGGCTCCTGGGGTGATTCCCTGCCCAAGAATGGCAAGCAGCCTGCCTCCTTTCAATGAGACGCACGTGGGGTGTGAGAGGCTTGGCAGCAGAGAAGAAGCAAGAGGGGCAGCCAGAGAGGGGATTTGCATGCAGCTTGAAGGCCCCAGATCTCCTGCCTCCCAACCAGGGCCTGGCGGCTCTGCCCCCCGGGCCCCATTCCCAGGTGGGCACCCAGCTTCAGGATCTGCCCTTTCCCAGCCATGAAACCACACCCAGGCCGCACGCGGAGCCCTGCCAAGGGGGAACGTTGCTCCCCGCATGGGCTGGGTGGCACGACTGGCTTAGGGGAGAGAAGGCCCTAGGAGGCCTTCAGGGTGCTGCCCCAGCACAGCAGTGCTCAGGCAAAGGCACTCTGCTTTCTGTAGGCTGGATGCACACTGGAGTTGCTGCTTGAGGCCGAGAGAGCTCCGCAGGGCGAGCCAGGGCTGAAGGCAAAGCAGAGAGGTTTTGGGTGGAGCGATGGCACCATCTGCTGGCTGACCAGCATGGGAGGAGAGGCCTCACTCCAAAGGAGGTCCTGAGGACATTTGCAAGCAGGAGGCACTCTGGCTGCACAAGCTCGAGAGTCCTGCTGAGGACTTGCCTCTGGCAGCAGAGTGGGTGCCAAGGGCCTGTGGGTGGGAAAGTGCTCGGAAGCCACAGGGGAGGCTTTGGGCCCCCAGTGCTCTCCGACGGAAAACGCTGCAGGCCCCGGCATCCACGAACTCCTCCAAGGCTTTGCAGTGGGAAAGCTGTCCATAGCAGAGGGCTCCCTGCCAGGTGCTGCAGGCCTTTGGGCATGGCTCAGCTGCAGCTTCCTTGCAGGCTGCTGGTCCAGGGGCGTGTGTCCCCTGGGCCAGAGTGCTGGAGGAGGAGCTCCTAGCAAGGGGAGAGCAAGCCCCTTGTTTCCTTGGCCTAGACTGGCCTGGGCACACAGAGGCCTGCCAGCAGTGAAGACAGGGCAGGCAGCAAGGGGGTGTGGCAGGCAGCGAAGAGGTGGCAGGAGTCCTGCTTGCAAGTGGGGTCATGCCTGTCTTGTGCTCAGGCCCCAGTGGCCACGTGCACACACAGCCTCCGGACCTGCAGCTTCCCAGCAGTGCAGGAGACACCCAGGCAACCCCCTGGGGCCTACTCGAATGAACTGTGCTCTGTCGAGGCCCTGCTGGCTGGCAGTGGCCTAGGCCAGCCCGGGCCCTCGGGAGGCCTGGCTGAGCCTGGGCTGGGGCCCACCCTAGCAGTGCCCAGGCCAAGCCTGGGACTGGAGGCCAGGCTCCAGGCTCATTCCAGCTTGAGCCTGGTGCACAGAGCCTTCAGCTCGGACTTGCAGGGGGACTGCTCAGCACAGTGGCTTTGGCCTGCCATCCACGTTCCTCACTCGGGCCCTTCTGCCTGTCAGAGCCCCACTCCCTCGACGTGTGTTCCTGAGGCAGTTGGACAGTTGGGGAAGTGGAGGCTCTCCCAGCACGGGAGGCCTGCCTAGAGCATGGCTCTGGGTCCAAAGAGGACTCCCTGCACCTCAGGCACTGGCGAGAGCTTTTGTGCACACAGGAGACCCTTGGCACACACAGTGTTTCCCCACGGAAAGCAGTGTGAGAACGAGCCCCTGCCAGGGAAGCACGGCCCTCTCCCACAGAAGCCCTCCATGCGACAGGCTGCCATGGACTCGGCTCCAGGCCTTTGTGGCTGGAGAGACGGCAGCTCCTCTGGAGGCTCTGGGTCCGTGTGCACTCCCCTTCGGGTAAACGAGGCTCCTGGGGTGATTCCCTGCCCAAGAATGGCAAGCAGCCTGCCTCCTTTCAATGAGACGCACGTGGGGTGTGAGAGGCTTGGCAGCAGAGAAGAAGCAAGAGGGGCAGCCAGAGAGGGGATTTGCATGCAGCTTGAAGGCCCCAGATCTCCTGCCTCCCAACCAGGGCCTGGCGGCTCTGCCCCCCGGGCCCCATTCCCAGGTGGGCACCCAGCTTCAGGATCTGCCCTTTCCCAGCCATGAAACCACACCCAGGCCGCACGCGGAGCCCTGCCAAGGGGGAACGTTGCTCCCCGCATGGGCTGGGTGGCACGACTGGCTTAGGGGAGAGAAGGCCCTAGGAGGCCTTCAGGGTGCTGCCCCAGCACAGCAGTGCTCAGGCAAAGGCACTCTGCTTTCTGTAGGCTGGATGCACACTGGAGTTGCTGCTTGAGGCCGAGAGAGCTCCGCAGGGCGAGCCAGGGCTGAAGGCAAAGCAGAGAGGTTTTGGGTGGAGCGATGGCACCATCTGCTGGCTGACCAGCATGGGAGGAGAGGCCTCACTCCAAAGGAGGTCCTGAGGACATTTGCAAGCAGGAGGCACTCTGGCTGCACAAGCTCGAGAGTCCTGCTGAGGACTTGCCTCTGGCAGCAGAGTGGGTGCCAAGGGCCTGTGGGTGGGAAAGTGCTCGGAAGCCACAGGGGAGGCTTTGGGCCCCCAGTGCTCTCCGACGGAAAACGCTGCAGGCCCCGGCATCCACGAACTCCTCCAAGGCTTTGCAGTGGGAAAGCTGTCCATAGCAGAGGGCTCCCTGCCAGGTGCTGCAGGCCTTTGGGCATGGCTCAGCTGCAGCTTCCTTGCAGGCTGCTGGTCCAGGGGCGTGTGTCCCCTGGGCCAGAGTGCTGGAGGAGGAGCTCCTAGCAAGGGGAGAGCAAGCCCCTTGTTTCCTTGGCCTAGACTGGCCTGGGCACACAGAGGCCTGCCAGCAGTGAAGACAGGGCAGGCAGCAAGGGGGTGTGGCAGGCAGCGAAGAGGTGGCAGGAGTCCTGCTTGCAAGTGGGGTCATGCCTGTCTTGTGCTCAGGCCCCAGTGGCCACGTGCACACACAGCCTCCGGACCTGCAGCTTCCCAGCAGTGCAGGAGACACACAGGCAACCCCCTGGGGCCTACTCGAATGAACTGTGCTCTGTCGAGGCCCTGCTGGCTGGCAGTGGCCTAGGCCAGCCCGGGCCCTCGGGAGGCCTGGCTGAGCCTGGGCTGGGGCCCACCCTAGCAGTGCCCAGGCCAAGCCTGGGACTGGAGGCCAGGCTCCAGGCTCATTCCAGCTTGAGCCTGGTGCACAGAGCCTTCAGCTCGGACTTGCAGGGGGACTGCTCAGCACAGTGGCTTTGGCCTGCCATCCACGTTCCTCACTCGGGCCCTTCTGCCTGTCAGAGCCCCACTCCCTCGACGTGTGTTCCTGAGGCAGTTGGACAGTTGGGGAAGTGGAGGCTCTCCCAGCACGGGAGGCCTGCCTAGAGCATGGCTCTGGGTCCAAAGAGGACTCCCTGCACCTCAGGCACTGGCGAGAGCTTTTGTGCACACAGGAGACCCTTGGCACACACAGTGTTTCCCCACGGAAAGCAGTGTGAGAACGAGCCCCTGCCAGGGAAGCACGGCCCTCTCCCACAGAAGCCCTCCATGCGACAGGCTGCCATGGACTCGGCTCCAGGCCTTTGTGGCTGGAGAGACGGCAGCTCCTCTGGAGGCTCTGGGTCCGTGTGCACTCCCCTTCGGGTAAACGAGGCTCCTGGGGTGATTCCCTGCCCAAGAATGGCAAGCAGCCTGCCTCCTTTCAATGAGACGCACGTGGGGTGTGAGAGGCTTGGCAGCAGAGAAGAAGCAAGAGGGGCAGCCAGAGAGGGGATTTGCATGCAGCTTGAAGGCCCCAGATCTCCTGCCTCCCAACCAGGGCCTGGCGGCTCTGCCCCCCGGGCCCCATTCCCAGGTGGGCACCCAGCTTCAGGATCTGCCCTTTCCCAGCCATGAAACCACACCCAGGCCGCACGCGGAGCCCTGCCAAGGGGGAACGTTGCTCCCCGCATGGGCTGGGTGGCACGACTGGCTTAGGGGAGAGAAGGCCCTAGGAGGCCTTCAGGGTGCTGCCCCAGCACAGCAGTGCTCAGGCAAAGGCACTCTGCTTTCTGTAGGCTGGATGCACACTGGAGTTGCTGCTTGAGGCCGAGAGAGCTCCGCAGGGCGAGCCAGGGCTGAAGGCAAAGCAGAGAGGTTTTGGGTGGAGCGATGGCACCATCTGCTGGCTGACCAGCATGGGAGGAGAGGCCTCACTCCAAAGGAGGTCCTGAGGACATTTGCAAGCAGGAGGCACTCTGGCTGCACAAGCTCGAGAGTCCTGCTGAGGACTTGCCTCTGGCAGCAGAGTGGGTGCCAAGGGCCTGTGGGTGGGAAAGTGCTCGGAAGCCACAGGGGAGGCTTTGGGCCCCCAGTGCTCTCCGACGGAAAACGCTGCAGGCTCCGGCATCCACGAACTCCTCCAAGGCTTTGCAGTGGGAAAGCTGTCCATAGCAGAGGGCTCCCTGCCAGGTGCTGCAGGCCTTTGGGCATGGCTCAGCTGCAGCTTCCTTGCAGGCTGCTGGTCCAGGGGCGTGTGTCCCCTGGGCCAGAGTGCTGGAGGAGGAGCTCCTAGCAAGGGGAGAGCAAGCCCCTTGTTTCCTTGGCCTAGACTGGCCTGGGCACACAGAGGCCTGCCAGCAGTGAAGACAGGGCAGGCAGCAAGGGGGTGTGGCAGGCAGCGAAGAGGTGGCAGGAGTCCTGCTTGCAAGTGGGGTCATGCCTGTCTTGTGCTCAGGCCCCAGTGGCCACGTGCACACACAGCCTCCGGACCTGCAGCTTCCCAGCAGTGCAGGAGACACACAGGCAACCCCCTGGGGCCTACTCGAATGAACTGTGCTCTGTCGAGGCCCTGCTGGCTGGCAGTGGCCTAGGCCAGCCCGGGCCCTCGGGAGGCCTGGCTGAGCCTGGGCTGGGGCCCACCCTAGCAGTGCCCAGGCCAAGCCTGGGACTGGAGGCCAGGCTCCAGGCTCATTCCAGCTTGAGCCTGGTGCACAGAGCCTTCAGCTCGGACTTGCAGGGGGACTGCTCAGCACAGTGGCTTTGGCCTGCCATCCACGTTCCTCACTCGGGCCCTACTGCCTGTCAGAGCCCCACTCCCTCGACGTGTGTTCCTGAGGCAGTTGGACAGTTGGGGAAGTGGAGGCTCTCCCAGCACGGGAGGCCTGCCTAGAGCATGGCTCTGGGTCCAAAGAGGACTCCCTGCACCTCAGGCACTGGCGAGAACTTTTGTGCACACAGGAGACCCTTGGCACACACAGTGTTTCCCCACGGAAAGCAGTGTGAGAACGAGCCCCTGCCAGGGAAGCACGGCCCTCTCCCACAGAAGCCCTCCATGCGACAGGCTGCCATGGACTCGGCTCCAGGCCTTTGTGGCTGGAGAGACGGCAGCTCCTCTGGAGGCTCTGGGTCCGTGTGCACTCCCCTTCGGGTAAACGAGGCTCCTGGGGTGATTCCCTGCCCAAGAATGGCAAGCAGCCTGCCTCCTTTCAATGAGACGCACGTGGGGTGTGAGAGGCTTGGCAGCAGAGAAGAAGCAAGAGGGGCAGCCAGAGAGGGGATTTGCATGCAGCTTGAAGGCCCCAGATCTCCTGCCTCCCAACCAGGGCCTGGCGGCTCTGCCCCCCGGGCCCCATTCCCAGGTGGGCACCCAGCTTCAGGATCTGCCCTTTCCCAGCCATGAAACCACACCCAGGCCGCACGCGGAGCCCTGCCAAGGGGGAACGTTGCTCCCCGCATGGGCTGGGTGGCACGACTGGCTTAGGGGAGAGAAGGCCCTAGGAGGCCTTCAGGGTGCTGCCCCAGCACAGCAGTGCTCAGGCAAAGGCACTCTGCTTTCTGTAGGCTGGATGCACACTGGAGTTGCTGCTTGAGGCCGAGAGAGCTCCGCAGGGCGAGCCAGGGCTGAAGGCAAAGCAGAGAGGTTTTGGGTGGAGCGATGGCACCATCTGCTGGCTGACCAGCATGGGAGGAGAGGCCTCACTCCAAAGGAGGTCCTGAGGACATTTGCAAGCAGGAGGCACTCTGGCTGCACAAGCTCGAGAGTCCTGCTGAGGACTTGCCTCTGGCAGCAGAGTGGGTGCCAAGGGCCTGTGGGTGGGAAAGTGCTCGGAAGCCACAGGGGAGGCTTTGGGCCCCCAGTGCTCTCCGACGGAAAACGCTGCAGGCCCCGGCATCCACGAACTCCTCCAAGGCTTTGCAGTGGGAAAGCTGTCCATAGCAGAGGGCTCCCTGCCAGGTGCTGCAGGCCTTTGGGCATGGCTCAGCTGCAGCTTCCTTGCAGGCTGCTGGTCCAGGGGCGTGTGTCCCCTGGGCCAGAGTGCTGGAGGAGGAGCTCCTAGCAAGGGGAGAGCAAGCCCCTTGTTTCCTTGGCCTAGACTGGCCTGGGCACACAGAGGCCTGCCAGCAGTGAAGACAGGGCAGGCAGCAAGGGGGTGTGGCAGGCAGCGAAGAGGTGGCAGGAGTCCTGCTTGCAAGTGGGGTCATGCCTGTCTTGTGCTCAGGCCCCAGTGGCCACGTGCACACACAGCCTCCGGACCTGCAGCTTCCCAGCAGTGCAGGAGACACCCAGGCAACCCCCTGGGGCCTACTCGAATGAACTGTGCTCTGTCGAGGCCCTGCTGGCTGGCAGTGGCCTAGGCCAGCCCGGGCCCTCGGGAGGCCTGGCTGAGCCTGGGCTGGGGCCCACCCTAGCAGTGCCCAGGCCAAGCCTGGGACTGGAGGCCAGGCTCCAGGCTCATTCCAGCTTGAGCCTGGTGCACAGAGCCTTCAGCTCGGACTTGCAGGGGGACTGCTCAGCACAGTGGCTTTGGCCTGCCATCCACGTTCCTCACTCGGGCCCTTCTGCCTGTCAGAGCCCCACTCCCTCGACGTGTGTTCCTGAGGCAGTTGGACAGTTGGGGAAGTGGAGGCTCTCCCAGCACGGGAGGCCTGCCTAGAGCATGGCTCTGGGTCCAAAGAGGACTCCCTGCACCTCAGGCACTGGCGAGAGCTTTTGTGCACACAGGAGAACCTTGGCACACACAGTGTTTCCCCACGGAAAGCAGTGTGAGAACGAGCCCCTGCCAGGGAAGCACGGCCCTCTCCCACAGAAGCCCTCCATGCGACAGGCTGCCATGGACTCGGCTCCAGGCCTTTGTGGCTGGAGAGACGGCAGCTCCTCTGGAGGCTCTGGGTCCGTGTGCACTCCCCTTCGGGTAAACGAGGCTCCTGGGGTGATTCCCTGCCCAAGAATGGCAAGCAGCCTGCCTCCTTTCAATGAGACGCACGTGGGGTGTGAGAGGCTTGGCAGCAGAGAAGAAGCAAGAGGGGCAGCCAGAGAGGGGATTTGCATGCAGCTTGAAGGCCCCAGATCTCCTGCCTCCCAACCAGGGCCTGGCGGCTCTGCCCCCCGGGCCCCATTCCCAGGTGGGCACCCAGCTTCAGGATCTGCCCTTTCCCAGCCATGAAACCACACCCAGGCCGCACGCGGAGCCCTGCCAAGGGGGAACGTTGCTCCCCGCATGGGCTGGGTGGCACGACTGGCTTAGGGGAGAGAAGGCCCTAGGAGGCCTTCAGGGTGCTGCCCCAGCACAGCAGTGCTCAGGCAAAGGCACTCTGCTTTCTGTAGGCTGGATGCACACTGGAGTTGCTGCTTGAGGCCGAGAGAGCTCCGCAGGGCGAGCCAGGGCTGAAGGCAAAGCAGAGAGGTTTTGGGTGGAGCGATGGCACCATCTGCTGGCTGACCAGCATGGGAGGAGAGGCCTCACTCCAAAGGAGGTCCTGAGGACATTTGCAAGCAGGAGGCACTCTGGCTGCACAAGCTCGAGAGTCCTGCTGAGGACTTGCCTCTGGCAGCAGAGTGGGTGCCAAGGGCCTGTGGGTGGGAAAGTGCTCGGAAGCCACAGGGGAGGCTTTGGGCCCCCAGTGCTCTCCGACGGAAAACGCTGCAGGCCCCGGCATCCACGAACTCCTCCAAGGCTTTGCAGTGGGAAAGCTGTCCATAGCAGAGGGCTCCCTGCCAGGTGCTGCAGGCCTTTGGGCATGGCTCAGCTGCAGCTTCCTTGCAGGCTGCTGGTCCAGGGGCGTGTGTCCCCTGGGCCAGAGTGCTGGAGGAGGAGCTCCTAGCAAGGGGAGAGCAAGCCCCTTGTTTCCTTGGCCTAGACTGGCCTGGGCACACAGAGGCCTGCCAGCAGTGAAGACAGGGCAGGCAGCAAGGGGGTGTGGCAGGCAGCGAAGAGGTGGCAGGAGTCCTGCTTGCAAGTGGGGTCATGCCTGTCTTGTGCTCAGGCCCCAGTGGCCACGTGCACACACAGCCTCCGGACCTGCAGCTTCCCAGCAGTGCAGGAGACACACAGGCAACCCCCTGGGGCCTACTCGAATGAACTGTGCTCTGTCGAGGCCCTGCTGGCTGGCAGTGGCCTAGGCCAGCCCGGGCCCTCGGGAGGCCTGGCTGAGCCTGGGCTGGGGCCCACCCTAGCAGTGCCCAGGCCAAGCCTGGGACTGGAGGCCAGGCTCCAGGCTCATTCCAGCTTGAGCCTGGTGCACAGAGCCTTCAGCTCGGACTTGCAGGGGGACTGCTCAGCACAGTGGCTTTGGCCTGCCATCCACGTTCCTCACTCGGGCCCTTCTGCCTGTCAGAGCCCCACTCCCTCGACGTGTGTTCCTGAGGCAGTTGGACAGTTGGGGAAGTGGAGGCTCTCCCAGCACGGGAGGCCTGCCT
Source organism: Hippopotamus amphibius kiboko (assembly GCF_030028045.1). Lineage (NCBI taxonomy): Eukaryota > Metazoa > Chordata > Mammalia > Artiodactyla > Hippopotamidae > Hippopotamus > Hippopotamus amphibius. Next base: position 40,242,609 of record NC_080201.1, read on the forward strand.
AGAGCATGGCTCTGGGTCCAAAGAGGACTCCCTGCACCTCAGGCACTGGCGAGAGCTTTTGTGCACACAGGAGACCCTTGGCACACACAGTGTTTCCCCACGGAAAGCAGTGTGAGAACGAGCCCCTGCCAGGGAAGCACGGCCCTCTCCCACAGAAGCCCTCCATGCGACAGGCTGCCATGGACTCGGCTCCAGGCCTTTGTGGCTGGAGAGACGGCAGCTCCTCTGGAGGCTCTGGGTCCGTGTGCGCTCCCCTTCGGGTAAACGAGGCTCCTGGGGTGATTCCCTGCCCAAGAATGGCAAGCAGCCTGCCTCCTTTCAATGAGACGCACGTGGGGTGTGAGAGGCTTGGCAGCAGAGAAGAAGCAAGAGGGGCAGCCAGAGAGGGGATTTGCATGCAGCTTGAAGGCCCCAGATCTCCTGCCTCCCAACCAGGGCCTGGCGGCTCTGCCCCCCGGGCCCCATTCCCAGGTGGGCACCCAGCTTCAGGATCTGCCCTTTCCCAGCCATGAAACCACACCCAGGCCGCACGCGGAGCCCTGCCAAGGGGGAACGTTGCTCCCCGCATGGGCTGGGTGGCACGACTGGCTTAGGGGAGAGAAGGCCCTAGGAGGCCTTCAGGGTGCTGCCCCAGCACAGCAGTGCTCAGGCAAAGGCACTCTGCTTTCTGTAGGCTGGATGCACACTGGAGTTGCTGCTTGAGGCCGAGAGAGCTCCGCAGGGCGAGCCAGGGCTGAAGGCAAAGCAGAGAGGTTTTGGGTGGAGCGATGGCACCATCTGCTGGCTGACCAGCATGGGAGGAGAGGCCTCACTCCAAAGGAGGTCCTGAGGACATTTGCAAGCAGGAGGCACTCTGGCTGCACAAGCTCGAGAGTCCTGCTGAGGACTTGCCTCTGGCAGCAGAGTGGGTGCCAAGGGCCTGTGGGTGGGAAAGTGCTCGGAAGCCACAGGGGAGGCTTTGGGCCCCCAGTGCTCTCCGACGGAAAACGCTGCAGGCCCCGGCATCCACGAACTCCTCCAAGGCTTTGCAGTGGGAAAGCTGTCCATAGCAGAGGGCTCCCTGCCAGGTGCTGCAGGCCTTTGGGCATGGCTCAGCTGCAGCTTCCTTGCAGGCTGCTGGTCCAGGGGCGTGTGTCCCCTGGGCCAGAGTGCTGGAGGAGGAGCTCCTAGCAAGGGGAGAGCAAGCCCCTTGTTTCCTTGGCCTAGACTGGCCTGGGCACACAGAGGCCTGCCAGCAGTGAAGACAGGGCAGGCAGCAAGGGGGTGTGGCAGGCAGCGAAGAGGTGGCAGGAGTCCTGCTTGCAAGTGGGGTCATGCCTGTCTTGTGCTCAGGCCCCAGTGGCCACGTGCACACACAGCCTCCGGACCTGCAGCTTCCCAGCAGTGCAGGAGACACCCAGGCAACCCCCTGGGGCCTACTCGAATGAACTGTGCTCTGTCGAGGCCCTGCTGGCTGGCAGTGGCCTAGGCCAGCCCGGGCCCTCGGGAGGCCTGGCTGAGCCTGGGCTGGGGCCCACCCTAGCAGTGCCCAGGCCAAGCCTGGGACTGGAGGCCAGGCTCCAGGCTCATTCCAGCTTGAGCCTGGTGCACAGAGCCTTCAGCTCGGACTTGCAGGGGGACTGCTCAGCACAGTGGCTTTGGCCTGCCATCCACGTTCCTCACTCGGGCCCTACTGCCTGTCAGAGCCCCACTCCCTCGACGTGTGTTCCTGAGGCAGTTGGACAGTTGGGGAAGTGGAGGCTCTCCCAGCACGGGAGGCCTGCCTAGAGCATGGCTCTGGGTCCAAAGAGGACTCCCTGCACCTCAGGCACTGGCGAGAGCTTTTGTGCACACAGGAGAACCTTGGCACACACAGTGTTTCCCCACGGAAAGCAGTGTGAGAACGAGCCCCTGCCAGGGAAGCACGGCCCTCTCCCACAGAAGCCCTCCATGCGACAGGCTGCCATGGACTCGGCTCCAGGCCTTTGTGGCTGGAGAGACGGCAGCTCCTCTGGAGGCTCTGGGTCCGTGTGCACTCCCCTTCGGGTAAACGAGGCTCCTGGGGTGATTCCCTGCCCAAGAATGGCAAGCAGCCTGCCTCCTTTCAATGAGACGCACGTGGGGTGTGAGAGGCTTGGCAGCAGAGAAGAAGCAAGAGGGGCAGCCAGAGAGGGGATTTGCATGCAGCTTGAAGGCCCCAGATCTCCTGCCTCCCAACCAGGGCCTGGCGGCTCTGCCCCCCGGGCCCCATTCCCAGGTGGGCACCCAGCTTCAGGATCTGCCCTTTCCCAGCCATGAAACCACACCCAGGCCGCACGCGGAGCCCTGCCAAGGGGGAACGTTGCTCCCCGCATGGGCTGGGTGGCACGACTGGCTTAGGGGAGAGAAGGCCCTAGGAGGCCTTCAGGGTGCTGCCCCAGCACAGCAGTGCTCAGGCAAAGGCACTCTGCTTTCTGTAGGCTGGATGCACACTGGAGTTGCTGCTTGAGGCCGAGAGAGCTCCGCAGGGCGAGCCAGGGCTGAAGGCAAAGCAGAGAGGTTTTGGGTGGAGCGATGGCACCATCTGCTGGCTGACCAGCATGGGAGGAGAGGCCTCACTCCAAAGGAGGTCCTGAGGACATTTGCAAGCAGGAGGCACTCTGGCTGCACAAGCTCGAGAGTCCTGCTGAGGACTTGCCTCTGGCAGCAGAGTGGGTGCCAAGGGCCTGTGGGTGGGAAAGTGCTCGGAAGCCACAGGGGAGGCTTTGGGCCCCCAGTGCTCTCCGACGGAAAACGCTGCAGGCCCCGGCATCCACGAACTCCTCCAAGGCTTTGCAGTGGGAAAGCTGTCCATAGCAGAGGGCTCCCTGCCAGGTGCTGCAGGCCTTTGGGCATGGCTCAGCTGCAGCTTCCTTGCAGGCTGCTGGTCCAGGGGCGTGTGTCCCCTGGGCCAGAGTGCTGGAGGAGGAGCTCCTAGCAAGGGGAGAGCAAGCCCCTTGTTTCCTTGGCCTAGACTGGCCTGGGCACACAGAGGCCTGCCAGCAGTGAAGACAGGGCAGGCAGCAAGGGGGTGTGGCAGGCAGCGAAGAGGTGGCAGGAGTCCTGCTTGCAAGTGGGGTCATGCCTGTCTTGTGCTCAGGCCCCAGTGGCCACGTGCACACACAGCCTCCGGACCTGCAGCTTCCCAGCAGTGCAGGAGACACACAGGCAACCCCCTGGGGCCTACTCGAATGAACTGTGCTCTGTCGAGGCCCTGCTGGCTGGCAGTGGCCTAGGCCAGCCCGGGCCCTCGGGAGGCCTGGCTGAGCCTGGGCTGGGGCCCACCCTAGCAGTGCCCAGGCCAAGCCTGGGACTGGAGGCCAGGCTCCAGGCTCATTCCAGCTTGAGCCTGGTGCACAGAGCCTTCAGCTCGGACTTGCAGGGGGACTGCTCAGCACAGTGGCTTTGGCCTGCCATCCACGTTCCTCACTCGGGCCCTTCTGCCTGTCAGAGCCCCACTCCCTCGACGTGTGTTCCTGAGGCAGTTGGACAGTTGGGGAAGTGGAGGCTCTCCCAGCACGGGAGGCCTGCCTAGAGCATGGCTCTGGGTCCAAAGAGGACTCCCTGCACCTCAGGCACTGGCGAGAGCTTTTGTGCACACAGGAGACCCTTGGCACACACAGTGTTTCCCCACGGAAAGCAGTGTGAGAACGAGCCCCTGCCAGGGAAGCACGGCCCTCTCCCACAGAAGCCCTCCATGCGACAGGCTGCCATGGACTCGGCTCCAGGCCTTTGTGGCTGGAGAGACGGCAGCTCCTCTGGAGGCTCTGGGTCCGTGTGCACTCCCCTTCGGGTAAACGAGGCTCCTGGGGTGATTCCCTGCCCAAGAATGGCAAGCAGCCTGCCTCCTTTCAATGAGACGCACGTGGGGTGTGAGAGGCTTGGCAGCAGAGAAGAAGCAAGAGGGGCAGCCAGAGAGGGGATTTGCATGCAGCTTGAAGGCCCCAGATCTCCTGCCTCCCAACCAGGGCCTGGCGGCTCTGCCCCCCGGGCCCCATTCCCAGGTGGGCACCCAGCTTCAGGATCTGCCCTTTCCCAGCCATGAAACCACACCCAGGCCGCACGCGGAGCCCTGCCAAGGGGGAACGTTGCTCCCCGCATGGGCTGGGTGGCACGACTGGCTTAGGGGAGAGAAGGCCCTAGGAGGCCTTCAGGGTGCTGCCCCAGCACAGCAGTGCTCAGGCAAAGGCACTCTGCTTTCTGTAGGCTGGATGCACACTGGAGTTGCTGCTTGAGGCCGAGAGAGCTCCGCAGGGCGAGCCAGGGCTGAAGGCAAAGCAGAGAGGTTTTGGGTGGAGCGATGGCACCATCTGCTGGCTGACCAGCATGGGAGGAGAGGCCTCACTCCAAAGGAGGTCCTGAGGACATTTGCAAGCAGGAGGCACTCTGGCTGCACAAGCTCGAGAGTCCTGCTGAGGACTTGCCTCTGGCAGCAGAGTGGGTGCCAAGGGCCTGTGGGTGGGAAAGTGCTCGGAAGCCACAGGGGAGGCTTTGGGCCCCCAGTGCTCTCCGACGGAAAACGCTGCAGGCCCCGGCATCCACGAACTCCTCCAAGGCTTTGCAGTGGGAAAGCTGTCCATAGCAGAGGGCTCCCTGCCAGGTGCTGCAGGCCTTTGGGCATGGCTCAGCTGCAGCTTCCTTGCAGGCTGCTGGTCCAGGGGCGTGTGTCCCCTGGGCCAGAGTGCTGGAGGAGGAGCTCCTAGCAAGGGGAGAGCAAGCCCCTTGTTTCCTTGGCCTAGACTGGCCTGGGCACACAGAGGCCTGCCAGCAGTGAAGACAGGGCAGGCAGCAAGGGGGTGTGGCAGGCAGCGAAGAGGTGGCAGGAGTCCTGCTTGCAAGTGGGGTCATGCCTGTCTTGTGCTCAGGCCCCAGTGGCCACGTGCACACACAGCCTCCGGACCTGCAGCTTCCCAGCAGTGCAGGAGACACCCAGGCAACCCCCTGGGGCCTACTCGAATGAACTGTGCTCTGTCGAGGCCCTGCTGGCTGGCAGTGGCCTAGGCCAGCCCGGGCCCTCGGGAGGCCTGGCTGAGCCTGGGCTGGGGCCCACCCTAGCAGTGCCCAGGCCAAGCCTGGGACTGGAGGCCAGGCTCCAGGCTCATTCCAGCTTGAGCCTGGTGCACAGAGCCTTCAGCTCGGACTTGCAGGGGGACTGCTCAGCACAGTGGCTTTGGCCTGCCATCCACGTTCCTCACTCGGGCCCTACTGCCTGTCAGAGCCCCACTCCCTCGACGTGTGTTCCTGAGGCAGTTGGACAGTTGGGGAAGTGGAGGCTCTCCCAGCACGGGAGGCCTGCCTAGAGCATGGCTCTGGGTCCAAAGAGGACTCCCTGCACCTCAGGCACTGGCGAGAGCTTTTGTGCACACAGGAGACCCTTGGCACACACAGTGTTTCCCCACGGAAAGCAGTGTGAGAACGAGCCCCTGCCAGGGAAGCACGGCCCTCTCCCACAGAAGCCCTCCATGCGACAGGCTGCCATGGACTCGGCTCCAGGCCTTTGTGGCTGGAGAGACGGCAGCTCCTCTGGAGGCTCTGGGTCCGTGTGCACTCCCCTTCGGGTAAACGAGGCTCCTGGGGTGATTCCCTGCCCAAGAATGGCAAGCAGCCTGCCTCCTTTCAATGAGACGCACGTGGGGTGTGAGAGGCTTGGCAGCAGAGAAGAAGCAAGAGGGGCAGCCAGAGAGGGGATTTGCATGCAGCTTGAAGGCCCCAGATCTCCTGCCTCCCAACCAGGGCCTGGCGGCTCTGCCCCCCGGGCCCCATTCCCAGGTGGGCACCCAGCTTCAGGATCTGCCCTTTCCCAGCCATGAAACCACACCCAGGCCGCACGCGGAGCCCTGCCAAGGGGGAACGTTGCTCCCCGCATGGGCTGGGTGGCACGACTGGCTTAGGGGAGAGAAGGCCCTAGGAGGCCTTCAGGGTGCTGCCCCAGCACAGCAGTGCTCAGGCAAAGGCACTCTGCTTTCTGTAGGCTGGATGCACACTGGAGTTGCTGCTTGAGGCCGAGAGAGCTCCGCAGGGCGAGCCAGGGCTGAAGGCAAAGCAGAGAGGTTTTGGGTGGAGCGATGGCACCATCTGCTGGCTGACCAGCATGGGAGGAGAGGCCTCACTCCAAAGGAGGTCCTGAGGACATTTGCAAGCAGGAGGCACTCTGGCTGCACAAGCTCGAGAGTCCTGCTGAGGACTTGCCTCTGGCAGCAGAGTGGGTGCCAAGGGCCTGTGGGTGGGAAAGTGCTCGGAAGCCACAGGGGAGGCTTTGGGCCCCCAGTGCTCTCCGACGGAAAACGCTGCAGGCCCCGGCATCCACGAACTCCTCCAAGGCTTTGCAGTGGGAAAGCTGTCCATAGCAGAGGGCTCCCTGCCAGGTGCTGCAGGCCTTTGGGCATGGCTCAGCTGCAGCTTCCTTGCAGGCTGCTGGTCCAGGGGCGTGTGTCCCCTGGGCCAGAGTGCTGGAGGAGGAGCTCCTAGCAAGGGGAGAGCAAGCCCCTTGTTTCCTTGGCCTAGACTGGCCTGGGCACACAGAGGCCTGCCAGCAGTGAAGACAGGGCAGGCAGCAAGGGGGTGTGGCAGGCAGCGAAGAGGTGGCAGGAGTCCTGCTTGCAAGTGGGGTCATGCCTGTCTTGTGCTCAGGCCCCAGTGGCCACGTGCACACACAGCCTCCGGACCTGCAGCTTCCCAGCAGTGCAGGAGACACCCAGGCAACCCCCTGGGGCCTACTCGAATGAACTGTGCTCTGTCGAGGCCCTGCTGGCTGGCAGTGGCCTAGGCCAGCCCGGGCCCTCGGGAGGCCTGGCTGAGCCTGGGCTGGGGCCCACCCTAGCAGTGCCCAGGCCAAGCCTGGGACTGGAGGCCAGGCTCCAGGCTCATTCCAGCTTGAGCCTGGTGCACAGAGCCTTCAGCTCGGACTTGCAGGGGGACTGCTCAGCACAGTGGCTTTGGCCTGCCATCCACGTTCCTCACTCGGGCCCTACTGCCTGTCAGAGCCCCACTCCCTCGACGTGTGTTCCTGAGGCAGTTGGACAGTTGGGGAAGTGGAGGCTCTCCCAGCACGGGAGGCCTGCCTAGAGCATGGCTCTGGGTCCAAAGAGGACTCCCTGCACCTCAGGCACTGGCGAGAGCTTTTGTGCACACAGGAGACCCTTGGCACACACAGTGTTTCCCCACGGAAAGCAGTGTGAGAACGAGCCCCTGCCAGGGAAGCACGGCCCTCTCCCACAGAAGCCCTCCATGCGACAGGCTGCCATGGACTCGGCTCCAGGCCTTTGTGGCTGGAGAGACGGCAGCTCCTCTGGAGGCTCTGGGTCCGTGTGCACTCCCCTTCGGGTAAACGAGGCTCCTGGGGTGATTCCCTGCCCAAGAATGGCAAGCAGCCTGCCTCCTTTCAATGAGACGCACGTGGGGTGTGAGAGGCTTGGCAGCAGAGAAGAAGCAAGAGGGGCAGCCAGAGAGGGGATTTGCATGCAGCTTGAAGGCCCCAGATCTCCTGCCTCCCAACCAGGGCCTGGCGGCTCTGCCCCCCGGGCCCCATTCCCAGGTGGGCACCCAGCTTCAGGATCTGCCCTTTCCCAGCCATGAAACCACACCCAGGCCGCACGCGGAGCCCTGCCAAGGGGGAACGTTGCTCCCCGCATGGGCTGGGTGGCACGACTGGCTTAGGGGAGAGAAGGCCCTAGGAGGCCTTCAGGGTGCTGCCCCAGCACAGCAGTGCTCAGGCAAAGGCACTCTGCTTTCTGTAGGCTGGATGCACACTGGAGTTGCTGCTTGAGGCCGAGAGAGCTCCGCAGGGCGAGCCAGGGCTGAAGGCAAAGCAGAGAGGTTTTGGGTGGAGCGATGGCACCATCTGCTGGCTGACCAGCATGGGAGGAGAGGCCTCACTCCAAAGGAGGTCCTGAGGACATTTGCAAGCAGGAGGCACTCTGGCTGCACAAGCTCGAGAGTCCTGCTGAGGACTTGCCTCTGGCAGCAGAGTGGGTGCCAAGGGCCTGTGGGTGGGAAAGTGCTCGGAAGCCACAGGGGAGGCTTTGGGCCCCCAGTGCTCTCCGACGGAAAACGCTGCAGGCCCCGGCATCCACGAACTCCTCCAAGGCTTTGCAGTGGGAAAGCTGTCCATAGCAGAGGGCTCCCTGCCAGGTGCTGCAGGCCTTTGGGCATGGCTCAGCTGCAGCTTCCTTGCAGGCTGCTGGTCCAGGGGCGTGTGTCCCCTGGGCCAGAGTGCTGGAGGAGGAGCTCCTAGCAAGGGGAGAGCAAGCCCCTTGTTTCCTTGGCCTAGACTGGCCTGGGCACACAGAGGCCTGCCAGCAGTGAAGACAGGGCAGGCAGCAAGGGGGTGTGGCAGGCAGCGAAGAGGTGGCAGGAGTCCTGCTTGCAAGTGGGGTCATGCCTGTCTTGTGCTCAGGCCCCAGTGGCCACGTGCACACACAGCCTCCGGACCTGCAGCTTCCCAGCAGTGCAGGAGACACACAGGCAACCCCCTGGGGCCTACTCGAATGAACTGTGCTCTGTCGAGGCCCTGCTGGCTGGCAGTGGCCTAGGCCAGCCCGGGCCCTCGGGAGGCCTGGCTGAGCCTGGGCTGGGGCCCACCCTAGCAGTGCCCAGGCCAAGCCTGGGACTGGAGGCCAGGCTCCAGGCTCATTCCAGCTTGAGCCTGGTGCACAGAGCCTTCAGCTCGGACTTGCAGGGGGACTGCTCAGCACAGTGGCTTTGGCCTGCCATCCACGTTCCTCACTCGGGCCCTTCTGCCTGTCAGAGCCCCACTCCCTCGACGTGTGTTCCTGAGGCAGTTGGACAGTTGGGGAAGTGGAGGCTCTCCCAGCACGGGAGGCCTGCCTAGAGCATGGCTCTGGGTCCAAAGAGGACTCCCTGCACCTCAGGCACTGGCGAGAGCTTTTGTGCACACAGGAGACCCTTGGCACACACAGTGTTTCCCCACGGAAAGCAGTGTGAGAACGAGCCCCTGCCAGGGAAGCACGGCCCTCTCCCACAGAAGCCCTCCATGCGACAGGCTGCCATGGACTCGGCTCCAGGCCTTTGTGGCTGGAGAGACGGCAGCTCCTCTGGAGGCTCTGGGTCCGTGTGCACTCCCCTTCGGGTAAACGAGGCTCCTGGGGTGATTCCCTGCCCAAGAATGGCAAGCAGCCTGCCTCCTTTCAATGAGACGCACGTGGGGTGTGAGAGGCTTGGCAGCAGAGAAGAAGCAAGAGGGGCAGCCAGAGAGGGGATTTGCATGCAGCTTGAAGGCCCCAGATCTCCTGCCTCCCAACCAGGGCCTGGCGGCTCTGCCCCCCGGGCCCCATTCCCAGGTGGGCACCCAGCTTCAGGATCTGCCCTTTCCCAGCCATGAAACCACACCCAGGCCGCACGCGGAGCCCTGCCAAGGGGGAACGTTGCTCCCCGCATGGGCTGGGTGGCACGACTGGCTTAGGGGAGAGAAGGCCCTAGGAGGCCTTCAGGGTGCTGCCCCAGCACAGCAGTGCTCAGGCAAAGGCACTCTGCTTTCTGTAGGCTGGATGCACACTGGAGTTGCTGCTTGAGGCCGAGAGAGCTCCGCAGGGCGAGCCAGGGCTGAAGGCAAAGCAGAGAGGTTTTGGGTGGAGCGATGGCACCATCTGCTGGCTGACCAGCATGGGAGGAGAGGCCTCACTCCAAAGGAGGTCCTGAGGACATTTGCAAGCAGGAGGCACTCTGGCTGCACAAGCTCGAGAGTCCTGCTGAGGACTTGCCTCTGGCAGCAGAGTGGGTGCCAAGGGCCTGTGGGTGGGAAAGTGCTCGGAAGCCACAGGGGAGGCTTTGGGCCCCCAGTGCTCTCCGACGGAAAACGCTGCAGGCCCCGGCATCCACGAACTCCTCCAAGGCTTTGCAGTGGGAAAGCTGTCCATAGCAGAGGGCTCCCTGCCAGGTGCTGCAGGCCTTTGGGCATGGCTCAGCTGCAGCTTCCTTGCAGGCTGCTGGTCCAGGGGCGTGTGTCCCCTGGGCCAGAGTGCTGGAGGAGGAGCTCCTAGCAAGGGGAGAGCAAGCCCCTTGTTTCCTTGGCCTAGACTGGCCTGGGCACACAGAGGCCTGCCAGCAGTGAAGACAGGGCAGGCAGCAAGGGGGTGTGGCAGGCAGCGAAGAGGTGGCAGGAGTCCTGCTTGCAAGTGGGGTCATGCCTGTCTTGTGCTCAGGCCCCAGTGGCCACGTGCACACACAGCCTCCGGACCTGCAGCTTCCCAGCAGTGCAGGAGACACACAGGCAACCCCCTGGGGCCTACTCGAATGAACTGTGCTCTGTCGAGGCCCTGCTGGCTGGCAGTGGCCTAGGCTAGCCCGGGCCCTCGGGAGGCCTGGCTGAGCCTGGGCTGGGGCCCACCCTAGCAGTGCCCAGGCCAAGCCTGGGACTGGAGGCCAGGCTCCAGGCTCATTCCAGCTTGAGCCTGGTGCACAGAGCCTTCAGCTCGGACTTGCAGGGGGACTGCTCAGCACAGTGGCTTTGGCCTGCCATCCACGTTCCTCACTCGGGCCCTTCTGCCTGTCAGAGCCCCACTCCCTCGACGTGTGTTCCTGAGGCAGTTGGACAGTTGGGGAAGTGGAGGCTCTCCCAGCACGGGAGGCCTGCCTAGAGCATGGCTCTGGGTCCAAAGAGGACTCCCTGCACCTCAGGCACTGGCGAGAGCTTTTGTGCACACAGGAGACCCTTGGCACACACAGTGTTTCCCCACGGAAAGCAGTGTGAGAACGAGCCCCTGCCAGGGAAGCACGGCCCTCTCCCACAGAAGCCCTCCATGCGACAGGCTGCCATGGACTCGGCTCCAGGCCTTTGTGGCTGGAGAGACGGCAGCTCCTCTGGAGGCTCTGGGTCCGTGTGCACTCCCCTTCGGGTAAACGAGGCTCCTGGGGTGATTCCCTGCCCAAGAATGGCAAGCAGCCTGCCTCCTTTCAATGAGACGCACGTGGGGTGTGAGAGGCTTGGCAGCAGAGAAGAAGCAAGAGGGGCAGCCAGAGAGGGGATTTGCATGCAGCTTGAAGGCCCCAGATCTCCTGCCTCCCAACCAGGGCCTGGCGGCTCTGCCCCCGGGCCCCATTCCCAGGTGGGCACCCAGCTTCAGGATCTGCCCTTTCCCAGCATGAAACCACACCCAGGCCGCACGCGGAGCCCTGCCAAGGGGGAACGTTGCTCCCCGCATGGGCTGGGTGGCACGACTGGCTTAGGGGAGAGAAGGCCCTAGGAGGCCTTCAGGGTGCTGCCCCAGCACAGCAGTGCTCAGGCAAAGGCACTCTGCTTTCTGTAGGCTGGATGCACACTGGAGTTGCTGCTTGAGGCCGAGAGAGCTCCGCAGGGCGAGCCAGGGCTGAAGGCAAAGCAGAGAGGTTTTGGGTGGAGCGATGGCACCATCTGCTGGCTGACCAGCATGGGAGGAGAGGCCTCACTCCAAAGGAGGTCCTGAGGACATTTGCAAGCAGGAGGCACTCTGGCTGCACAAGCTCGAGAGTCCTGCTGAGGACTTGCCTCTGGCAGCAGAGTGGGTGCCAAGGGCCTGTGGGTGGGAAAGTGCTCGGAAGCCACAGGGGAGGCTTTGGGCCCCCAGTGCTCTCCGACGGAAAACGCTGCAGGCCCCGGCATCCACGAACTCCTCCAAGGCTTTGCAGTGGGAAAGCTGTCCATAGCAGAGGGCTCCCTGCCCAGGTGCTGCAGGCCTTTGGGCATGGCTCAGCTGCAGCTTCCTTGCAGGCTGCTGGTCCAGGGGCGTGTGTCCCCTGGGCCAGAGTGCTGGAGGAGGAGCTCCTAGCAAGGGGAGAGCAAGCCCTTGTTTCCTTGGCCTAGACTGGCCTGGGCACACAGAGGCCTGCCAGCAGTGAAGACAGGGCAGGCAGCAAGGGGGTGTGGCAGGCAGCGAAGAGGTGGCAGGAGTCCTGCTTGCAAGTGGGGTCATGCCTGTCTTGTGCTCAGGCCCCAGTGGCCACGTGCACACACAGCCTCCGGACCTGCAGCTTCCCAGCAGTGCAGGAGACACACAGGCAACCCCCTGGGGCCTACTCGAATGAACTGTGCTCTGTCGAGGCCCTGCTGGCTGGCAGTGGCCTAGGCCAGCCCGGGCCCTCGGGAGGCCTGGCTGAGCCTGGGCTGGGGCCCACCCTAGCAGTGCCCAGGCCAAGCCTGGGACTGGAGGCCAGGCTCCAGGCTCATTCCAGCTTGAGCCTGGTGCACAGAGCCTTCAGCTCGGACTTGCAGGGGGACTGCTCAGCACAGTGGCTTTGGCCTGCCATCCACGTTCCTCACTCGGGCCCTTCTGCCTGTCAGAGCCCCACTCCCTCGACGTGTGTTCCTGAGGCAGTTGGACAGTTGGGGAAGTGGAGGCTCTCTCAGCACGGGAGGCCTGCCTAGAGCATGGCTCTGGGTCCAAAGAGGACTCCCTGCACCTCAGGCACTGGCGAGAGCTTTTGTGCACACAGGAGACCCTAGGCACACACAGTGTTTCCCCACGGAAAGCAGTGTGAGAACGAGCCCCTGCCAGGGAAGCACGGCCCTCTCCCACAGAAGCCCTCCATGCGACAGGCTGCCATGGACTCGGCTCCAGGCCTTTGTGGCTGGAGAGACGGCAGCTCCTCTGGAGGCTCTGGGTCCGTGTGCACTCCCCTTCGGGTAAACGAGGCTCCTGGGGTGATTCCCTGCCCAAGAATGGCAAGCAGCCTGCCTCCTTTCAATGAGACGCACGTGGGGTGTGAGAGGCTTGGCAGCAGAGAAGAAGCAAGAGGGGCAGCCAGAGAGGGGATTTGCATGCAGCTTGAAGGCCCCAGATCTCCTGCCTCCCAACCAGGGCCTGGCGGCTCTGCCCCCCGGGCCCCATTCCCAGGTGGGCACCCAGCTTCAGGATCTGCCCTTTCCCAGCCATGAAACCACACCCAGGCCGCACGCGGAGCCCTGCCAAGGGGGAACGTTGCTCCCCGCATGGGCTGGGTGGCACGACTGGCTTAGGGGAGAGAAGGCCCTAGGAGGCCTTCAGGGTGCTGCCCCAGCACAGCAGTGCTCAGGCAAAGGCACTCTGCTTTCTGTAGGCTGGATGCACACTGGAGTTGCTGCTTGAGGCCGAGAGAGCTCCGCAGGGCGAGCCAGGGCTGAAGGCAAAGCAGAGAGGTTTTGGGTGGAGCGATGGCACCATCTGCTGGCTGACCAGCATGGGAGGAGAGGCCTCACTCCAAAGGAGGTCCTGAGGACATTTGCAAGCAGGAGGCACTCTGGCTGCACAAGCTCGAGAGTCCTGCTGAGGACTTGCCTCTGGCAGCAGAGTGGGTGCCAAGGGCCTGTGGGTGGGAAAGTGCTCGGAAGCCACAGGGGAGGTTTTGGGCCCCCAGTGCTCTCCGACGGAAAACGCTGCAGGCCCCGGCATCCACGAACTCCTCCAAGGCTTTGCAGTGGGAAAGCTGTCCATAGCAGAGGGCTCCCTGCCAGGTGCTGCAGGCCTTTGGGCATGGCTCAGCTGCAGCTTCCTTGCAGGCTGCTGGTCCAGGGGCGTGTGTCCCCTGGGCCAGAGTGCTGGAGGAGGAGCTCCTAGCAAGGGGAGAGCAAGCCCCTTGTTTCCTTGGCCTAGACTGGCCTGGGCACACAGAGGCCTGCCAGCAGTGAAGACAGGGCAGGCAGCAAGGGGGTGTGGCAGGCAGCGAAGAGGTGGCAGGAGTCCTGCTTGCAAGTGGGGTCATGCCTGTCTTGTGCTCAGGCCCCAGTGGCCACGTGCACACACAGCCTCCGGACCTGCAGCTTCCCAGCAGTGCAGGAGACACCCAGGCAACCCCCTGGGGCCTACTCGAATGAACTGTGCTCTGTCGAGGCCCTGCTGGCTGGCAGGGGCCTAGGCCAGCCCGGGCCCTCGGGAGGCCTGGCTGAGCCTGGGCTGGGGCCCACCCTAGCAGTGCCCAGGCCAAGCCTGGGACTGGAGGCCAGGCTCCAGGCTCATTCCAGCTTGAGCCTGGTGCACAGAGCCTTCAGCTCGGACTTGCAGGGGGACTGCTCAGCACAGTGGCTTTGGCCTGCCATCCACGTTCCTCACTCGGGCCCTACTGCCTGTCAGAGCCCCACTCCCTCGACGTGTGTTCCTGAGGCAGTTGGACAGTTGGGGAAGTGGAGGCTCTCCCAGCACGGGAGGCCTGCCTAGAGCATGGCTCTGGGTCCAAAGAGGACTCCCTGCACCTCAGGCACTGGCGAGAGCTTTTGTGCACACAGGAGACCCTTGGCACACACAGTGTTTCCCCACGGAAAGCAGTGTGAGAACGAGCCCCTGCCAGGGAAGCACGGCCCTCTCCCACAGAAGCCCTCCATGCGACAGGCTGCCATGGACTCGGCTCCAGGCCTTTGTGGCTGGAGAGACGGCAGCTCCTCTGGAGGCTCTGGGTCCGTGTGCACTCCCCTTCGGGTAAACGAGGCTCCTGGGGTGATTCCCTGCCCAAGAATGGCAAGCAGCCTGCCTCCTTTCAATGAGACGCACGTGGGGTGTGAGAGGCTTGGCAGCAGAGAAGAAGCAAGAGGGGCAGCCAGAGAGGGGATTTGCATGCAGCTTGAAGGCCCCAGATCTCCTGCCTCCCAACCAGGGCCTGGCGGCTCTGCCCCCCGGGCCCCATTCCCAGGTGGGCACCCAGCTTCAGGATCTGCCCTTTCCCAGCCATGAAACCACACCCAGCCCGCACGCGGAGCCCTGCCAAGGGGGAACGTTGCTCCCCGCATGGGCTGGGTGGCACGACTGGCTTAGGGGAGAGAAGGCCCTAGGAGGCCTTCAGGGTGCTGCCCCAGCACAGCAGTGCTCAGGCAAAGGCACTCTGCTTTCTGTAGGCTGGATGCACACTGGAGTTGCTGCTTGAGGCCGAGAGAGCTCCGCAGGGCGAGCCAGGGCTGAAGGCAAAGCAGAGAGGTTTTGGGTGGAGCGATGGCACCATCTGCTGGCTGACCAGCATGGGAGGAGAGGCCTCACTCCAAAGGAGGTCCTGAGGACATTTGCAAGCAGGAGGCACTCTGGCTGCACAAGCTCGAGAGTCCTGCTGAGGACTTGCCTCTGGCAGCAGAGTGGGTGCCAAGGGCCTGTGGGTGGGAAAGTGCTCGGAAGCCACAGGGGAGGCTTTGGGCCCCCAGTGCTCTCCGACGGAAAACGCTGCAGGCCCCGGCATCCACGAACTCCTCCAAGGCTTTGCAGTGGGAAAGCTGTCCATAGCAGAGGGCTCCCTGCCAGGTGCTGCAGGCCTTTGGGCATGGCTCAGCTGCAGCTTCCTTGCAGGCTGCTGGTCCAGGGGCGTGTGTCCCCTGGGCCAGAGTGCTGGAGGAGGAGCTCCTAGCAAGGGGAGAGCAAGCCCCTTGTTTCCTTGGCCTAGACTGGCCTGGGCACACAGAGGCCTGCCAGCAGTGAAGACAGGGCAGGCAGCAAGGGGGTGTGGCAGGCAGCGAAGAGGTGGCAGGAGTCCTGCTTGCAAGTGGGGTCATGCCTGTCTTGTGCTCAGGCCCCAGTGGCCACGTGCACACACAGCCTCCGGACCTGCAGCTTCCCAGCAGTGCAGGAGACACACAGGCAACCCCCTGGGGCCTACTCGAATGAACTGTGCTCTGTCGAGGCCCTGCTGGCTGGCAGTGGCCTAGGCCAGCCCGGGCCCTCGGGAGGCCTGGCTGAGCCTGGGCTGGGGCCCACCCTAGCAGTGTCCAGGCCAAGCCTGGGACTGGAGGCCAGGCTCCAGGCTCATTCCAGCTTGAGCCTGGTGCACAGAGCCTTCAGCTCGGACTTGCAGGGGGACTGCTCAGCACAGTGGCTTTGGCCTGCCATCCACGTTCCTCACTCGGGCCCTTCTGCCTGTCAGAGCCCCACTCCCTCGACGTGTGTTCCTGAGGCAGTTGGACAGTTGGGGAAGTGGAGGCTCTCCCAGCACGGGAGGCCTGCCTAGAGCATGGCTCTGGGTCCAAAGAGGACTCCCTGCACCTCAGGCACTGGCGAGAGCTTTTGTGCACACAGGAGACCCTTGGCACACACAGTGTTTCCCCACGGAAAGCAGTGTGAGAACGAGCCCCTGCCAGGGAAGCACGGCCCTCTCCCACAGAAGCCCTCCATGCGACAGGCTGCCATGGACTCGGCTCCAGGCCTTTGTGGCTGGAGAGACGGCAGCTCCTCTGGAGGCTCTGGGTCCGTGTGCACTCCCCTTCGGGTAAACGAGGCTCCTGGTGTGATTCCCTGCCCAAGAATGGCAAGCAGCCTGCCTCCTTTCAATGAGACGCACGTGGGGTGTGAGAGGCTTGGCAGCAGAGAAGAAGCAAGAGGGGCAGCCAGAGAGGGGATTTGCATGCAGCTTGAAGGCCCCAGATCTCCTGCCTCCCAACCAGGGCCTGGCGGCTCTGCCCCCCGGGCCCCATTCCCAGGTGGGCACCCAGCTTCAGGATCTGCCCTTTCCCAGCCATGAAACCACACCCAGGCCGCACGCGGAGCCCTGCCAAGGGGGAACGTTGCTCCCCGCATGGGCTGGGTGGCACGACTGGCTTAGGGGAGAGAAGGCCCTAGGAGGCCTTCAGGGTGCTGCCCCAGCACAGCAGTGCTCAGGCAAAGGCACTCTGCTTTCTGTAGGCTGGATGCACACTGGAGTTGCTGCTTGAGGCCGAGAGAGCTCCGCAGGGCGAGCCAGGGCTGAAGGCAAAGCAGAGAGGTTTTGGGTGGAGCGATGGCACCATCTGCTGGCTGACCAGCATGGGAGGAGAGGCCTCACTCCAAAGGAGGTCCTGAGGACATTTGCAAGCAGGAGGCCCTCTGGCTGCACAAGCTCGAGAGTCCTGCTGAGGACTTGCCTCTGGCAGCAGAGTGGGTGCCAAGGGCCTGTGGGTGGGAAAGTGCTCGGAAGCCACAGGGGAGGCTTTGGGCCCCCAGTGCTCTCCGACGGAAAACGCTGCAGGCCCCGGCATCCACGAACTCCTCCAAGGCTTTGCAGTGGGAAAGCTGTCCATAGCAGAGGGCTCCCTGCCAGGTGCTGCAGGCCTTTGGGCATGGCTCAGCTGCAGCTTCCTTGCAGGCTGCTGGTCCAGGGGCGTGTGTCCCCTGGGCCAGAGTGCTGGAGGAGGAGCTCCTAGCAAGGGGAGAGCAAGCCCCTTGTTTCCTTGGCCTAGACTGGCCTGGGCACACAGAGGCCTGCCAGCAGTGAAGACAGGGCAGGCAGCAAGGGGGTGTGGCAGGCAGCGAAGAGGTGGCAGGAGTCCTGCTTGCAAGTGGGGTCATGCCTGTCTTGTGCTCAGGCCCCAGTGGCCACGTGCACACACAGCCTCCGGACCTGCAGCTTCCCAGCAGTGCAGGAGACACCCAGGCAACCCCCTGGGGCCTACTCGAATGAACTGTGCTCTGTCGAGGCCCTGCTGGCTGGCAGTGGCCTAGGCCAGCCCGGGCCCTCGGGAGGCCTGGCTGAGCCTGGGCTGGGGCCCGCCCTAGCAGTGCCCAGGCCAAGCCTGGGACTGGAGGCCAGGCTCCAGGCTCATTCCAGCTTGAGCCTGGTGCACAGAGCCTTCAGCTCGGACTTGCAGGGGGACTGCTCAGCACAGTGGCTTTGGCCTGCCATCCACGTTCCTCACTCGGGCCCTTCTGCCTGTCAGAGCCCCACTCCCTCGAAGTGTGTTCCTGAGGCAGTTGGACAGTTGGGGAAGTGGAGGCTCTCTCAGCACGGGAGGCCTGCCTAGAGCATGGCTCTGGGTCCAAAGAGGACTCCCTGCACCTCAGGCACTGGCGAGAGCTTTTGTGCACACAGGAGACCCTTGGCACACACAGTGTTTCCCCACGGAAAGCAGTGTGAGAACGAGCCCCTGCCAGGGAAGCACGGCCCTCTCCCACAGAAGCCCTCCATGCGACAGGCTGCCATGGGCTCGGCTCCAGGCCTTTGTGGCTGGAGAGACGGCAGCTCCTCTGGAGGCTCTGGGTCCGTGTGCACTCCCCTTCGGGTAAACGAGGCTCCTGGGGTGATTCCCTGCCCAAGAATGGCAAGCAGCCTGCCTCCTTTCAATGAGACGCACGTGGGGTATGAGAGGCTTGGCAGCAGAGAAGAAGCAAGAGGGGCAGCCAGAGAGGGGATTTGCATGCAGCTTGAAGGCCCCAGATCTCCTGCCTCCCAACCAGGGCATGCCGGCTCTGCCCCCCGGGCCCCATTCCCAGGTGGGCACCCAGCTTCAGGATCTGCCCTTTCCCAGCCATGAAACCACACCCAGGCCACACGCGGAGCCCTGCCAAGGGGGAACGTTGCTCCCCGCATGGGCTGGGTGGCACGACTGGCTTAGGGGAGAGAAGGCCCTAGGAGGCCTTCAGGGTGCTGCCCCAGCACAGCAGTGCTCAGGCAAAGGCACTCTGCTTTCTGTAGGCTGGATGCACACTGGAGTTGCTGCTTGAGGCCGAGAGAGCTCCGCAGGGCGAGCCAGGGCTGAAGGCAAAGCAGAGAGGTTTTGGGTGGAGCGATGGCACCATCTGCTGGCTGACCAGCATGGGAGGAGAGGCCTCACTCCAAAGGAGGTCCTGAGGACATTTGCAAGCAGGAGGCCCTCTGGCTGCACAAGCTCGAGAGTCCTGCTGAGGACTTGCCTCTGGCAGCAGAGTGGGTGCCAAGGGCCTGTGGGTGGGAAAGTGCTCGGAAGCCACAGGGGAGGCTTTGGGCCCCCAGTGCTCTCCGACGGAAAACGCTGCAGGCCCCGGCATCCACGAACTCCTCCAAGGCTTTGCAGTGGGAAAGCTGTCCATAGCAGAGGGCTCCCTGCCAGGTGCTACAGGCCTTTGGGCATGGCTCAGCTGCAGCTTCCTTGCAGGCTGCTGGTCCAGGGGCTTGTGTCCCCTGGGCCAGAGTGCTGGAGGAGGAGCTCCTAGCAAGGGGAGAGCAAGCCCCTTGTTTCCTTGGCCTAGACTGGCCTGGGCACACAGAGGCCTGCCAGCAGTGAAGACAGGGCAGGCAGCAAGGGGGTGTGGCAGGCAGCGAAGAGGTGGCAGGAGGCCTGCTTGAAAGTGGGGTCATGCCTGTCTTGTGCTCAGGCCCCAGTGGCCACGTGCACACACAGCCTCCGGACGTGCAGCTTCCCAGCAGTGCAGGAGACACCCAGGCAACCCCCTGGGGCCTACTCGAATGAACTGTGCTCTGTCGAGGCCCTGCTGGCTGGCAGTGGCCTAGGCCAGCCTGGGCCCTCGGGAGGCCTGGCTGAGCCTGGGCTGGGGCCCGCCCTAGCAGTGCCCAGGCCAAGCCTGGGACTGGAGGCCAGGCTCCAGGCTCATTCCAGCTTGAGCCTGGTGCACAGAGCCTTCAGCTCGGACTTGCAGGGGGACTGCTCAGCACAGTGGCTTTGGCCTGCCATCCACGTTCCTCACTCGGGCCCTTCTGCCTGTCAGAGCCCCACTCCCTCGAAGTGTGTTCCTGAGGCAGTTGGACAGTTGGGGAAGTGGAGGCTCTCCCAGCACGGGAGGCCTGCCTAGAGCATGGCTCTGGGTCCAAAGAGGACTCCCTGCACCTCAGGCACTGGCGAGAGCTTTTGTGCACACAGGAGACCCTTGGCACACACAGTGTTTCCCCACGGAAAGCAGTGTGAGAACGAGCCCCTGCCAGGGAAGCACGGCCCTCTCCCACAGAAGCCCTCCATGCGACAGGCTGCCATGGACTCGGCTCCAGGCCTTTGTGGCTGGAGAGACGGCAGCTCCTCTGGAGGCTCTGGGTCCGTGTGCACTCCCCTTCGGGTAAACGAGGCTCCTGGGGTGATTCCCTGCCCAAGAGTGGCAAGCAGCCTGCCTCCTTTCAATGAGACGCACGTGGGGTGTGAGAGGCTTGGCAGCAGAGAAGAAGCAAGAGGGGCAGCCAGAGAGGGGATTTGCATGCAGCTTGAAGGCCCCAGATCTCCTGCCTCCCAACCAGGGCATGCCAGCTCTGCCCCCGGGGCCCCATTCCCAGGTGGGCACCCAGCTTCAGGATCTGCCCTTTCCCAACCATGAAACCACACCCAGGCCACACGCGGAGCCCTGCCAAGGGGGAACATTGCTCCCCACATGGGCTGGGTGGCACGACTGGCTTAGGGGAGAGAAGGCCCTAGGAGGCCTTCAGGGTGCTGCCCCAGCACAGCAGTGCTCAGGCAAAGGCACTCTGCTTTCTGTAGGCTGGATGCACACTGGAGTTGCTGCTTGAGGCCGAGAGAGCTCCGCAGGGCGAGCCAGGGCTGAAGGCAAAGCAGAGAGGTTTTGGGTGGAGCGATGGCACCATCTGCTGGCTGACCAGCATGGGAGGAGAGGCCTCACTCCAAAGGAGGTCCTGAGGACATTTGCAAGCAGGAGGCCCTCTGGCTGCACAAGCTCGAGAGTCCTGCTGAGGACTTGCCTCTGGCAGCAGAGTGGGTGCCAAGGGCCTGTGGGTGGGAAAGTGCTCGGAAGCCACAGGGGAAGCTTTGGGGCCCCAGTGCTCTCCGACGGAAAACGCTGCAGGCCCCGGCATCCACGAACTCCTCCAAGGCTTTGCAGTGGGAAAGCTGTCCATAGCAGAGGGCTCCCTGCCAGGTGCTGCAGGCCTTTGGGCATGGCTCAGCTGCAGCTTCCTTGCAGGCTGCTGGTCCAGGGGCGTGTGTCCCCTGGGCCAGAGTGCTGGAGGAGGAGCTCCTAGCAAGGGGAGAGCAAGCCCCTTGTTTCCTTGGCCTAGACTGGCCTGGGCACACAGAGGCCTGCCAGCAGTGAAGACAGGGCAGGCAGCAAGGGGGTGTGGCAGGCAGCGAAGAGGTGGCAGGAGGCCTGCTTGAAAGTGGGGTCATGCCTGTCTTGTGCTCAGGCCCCAGTGGCCACGTGCACACACAGCCTCCGGACGTGCAGCTTCCCAGCAGTGCAGGAGACACCCAGGCAACCCCCTGGGGCCTACTCGAATGAACTGTGCTCTGTCGAGGCCCTGCTGGCTGGCAGTGGCCTAGGCCAGCCTGGGCCCTCGGGAGGCCTGGCTGAGCCTGGGCTGGGGCCTGCCCTAGCAGTGCCCAGGCCAAGCCTGGGACTGGAGGCCAGGCTCCAGGCTCATTCCAGCTTGAGCCTGGTGCACAGAGCCTTCAGCTCGGACTTGCAGGGGGACTGCTCAGCACAGTGGCTTTGGCCTGCCATCCACGTTCCTCACTCGGGCCCTTCTGCCTGTCAGAGCCCCACTCCCTCGAAGTGTGTTCCTGAGGCAGTTGGACAGTTGGGGAAGTGGAGGCTCTCCCAGCACGGGAGGCCTGCCTAGAGCATGGCTCTGGGTCCAAAGAGGACTCCCTGCACCTCAGGCACTGGCGAGAGCTTTTGTGCACACAGGAGACCCTTGGCACACACAGTGTTTCCCCACGGAAAGCAGTGTGAGAACGAGCCCCTGCCAGGGAAGCACGGCCCTCTCCCACAGAAGCCCTCCATGCGACAGGCTGCCATGGACTCGGCTCCAGGCCTTTGTGGCTGGAGAGACGGCAGCTCCTCTGGAGGCTCTGGGTCCGTGTGCACTCCCCTTCGGGTAAACGAGGCTCCTGGGGTGATTCCCTGCCCAAGAGTGGCAAGCAGCCTGCCTCCTTTCAATGAGACGCACGTGGGGTGTGAGAGGCTTGGCAGCAGAGAAGAAGCAAGAGGGGCAGCCAGAGAGGGGATTTGCATGCAGCTTGAAGGCCCCAGATCTCCTGCCTCCCAACCAGGGCCTGGCGGCTCTGCCCCCCGGGCCCCATTCCCAGGTGGGCACCCAGCTTCAGGATCTGCCCTTTCCCAGCCATGAAACCACACCCAGGCCGCACGCGGAGCCCTGCCAAGGGGGAACGTTGCTCCCCGCATGGGCTGGGTGGCACGACTGGCTTAGGGGAGAGAAGGCCCTAGGAGGCCTTCAGGGTGCTGCCCCAGCACAGCAGTGCTCAGGCAAAGGCACTCTGCTTTCTGTAGGCTGGATGCACACTGGAGTTGCTGCTTGAGGCCGAGAGAGCTCCGCAGGGCGAGCCAGGGCTGAAGGCAAAGCAGAGAGGTTTTGGGTGGAGCGATGGCACCATCTGCTGGCTGACCAGCATGGGAGGAGAGGCCTCACTCCAAAGGAGGTCCTGAGGACATTTGCAAGCAGGAGGCACTCTGGCTGCACAAGCTCGAGAGTCCTGCTGAGGACTTGCCTCTGGCAGCAGAGTGGGTGCCAAGGGCCTGTGGGTGGGAAAGTGCTCGGAAGCCACAGGGGAGGCTTTGGGCCCCCAGTGCTCTCCGACGGAAAACGCTGCAGGCCCCGGCATCCACGAACTCCTCCAAGGCTTTGCAGTGGGAAAGCTGTCCATAGCAGAGGGCTCCCTGCCAGGTGCTGCAGGCCTTTGGGCATGGCTCAGCTGCAGCTTCCTTGCAGGCTGCTGGTCCAGGGGCGTGTGTCCCCTGGGCCAGAGTGCTGGAGGAGGAGCTCCTAGCAAGGGGAGAGCAAGCCCCTTGTTTCCTTGGCCTAGACTGGCCTGGGCACACAGAGGCCTGCCAGCAGTGAAGACAGGGCAGGCAGCAAGGGGGTGTGGCAGGCAGCGAAGAGGTGGCAGGAGTCCTGCTTGCAAGTGGGGTCATGCCTGTCTTGTGCTCAGGCCCCAGTGGCCACGTGCACACACAGCCTCCGGACCTGCAGCTTCCCAGCAGTGCAGGAGACACCCAGGCAACCCCCTGGGGCCTACTCGAATGAACTGTGCTCTGTCGAGGCCCTGCTGGCTGGCAGTGGCCTAGGCCAGCCCGGGCCCTCGGGAGGCCTGGCTGAGCCTGGGCTGGGGCCCACCCTAGCAGTGCCCAGGCCAAGCCTGGGACTGGAGGCCAGGCTCCAGGCTCATTCCAGCTTGAGCCTGGTGCACAGAGCCTTCAGCTCGGACTTGCAGGGGCACTGCTCAGCACAGTGGCTTTGGCCTGCCATCCACGTTCCTCACTCGGGCCCTTCTGCCTGTCAGAGCCCCACTCCCTCGAAGTGTGTTCCTGAGGCAGTTGGACAGTTGGGGAAGTGGAGGCTCTCCCAGCACGGGAGGCCTGCCTAGAGCATGGCTCTGGGTCCAAAGAGGACTCCCTGCACCTCAGGCACTGGCGAGAGCTTTTGTGCACACAGGAGACCCTTGGCACACACAGTGTTTCCCCACGGAAAGCAGTGTGAGAACGAGCCCCTGCCAGGGAAGCACGGCCCTCTCCCACAGAAGCCCTCCATGCGACAGGCTGCCATGGGCTCGGCTCCAGGCCTTTGTGGCTGGAGAGACGGCAGCTCCTCTGGAGGCTCTGGGTCCGTGTGCACTCCCCTTCGGGTAAACGAGGCTCCTGGGGTGATTCCCTGCCCAAGAATGGCAAGCAGCCTGCCTCCTTTCAATGAGACGCACGTGGGGTGTGAGAGGCTTGGCAGCAGAGAAGAAGCAAGAGGGGCAGCCAGAGAGGGGATTTGCATGCAGCTTGAAGGCCCCAGATCTCCTGCCTCCCAACCAGGGCCTGGCGGCTCTGCCCCCCGGGCCCCATTCCCAGGTGGGCACCCAGCTTCAGGATCTGCCCTTTCCCAGCCATGAAACCACACCCAGGCCACACGCGGAGCCCTGCCAAGGGGGAACGTTGCTCCCCGCATGGGCTGGGTGGCACGACTGGCTTAGGGGAGAGAAGGCCCTAGGAGGCCTTCAGGGTGCTGCCCCAGCACAGCAGTGCTCAGGCAAAGGCACTCTGCTTTCTGTAGGCTGGATGCACACTGGAGTTGCTGCTTGAGGCCGAGAGAGCTCCGCAGGGCGAGCCAGGGCTGAAGGCAAAGCAGAGAGGTTTTGGGTGGAGCGATGGCACCATCTGCTGGCTGACCAGCATGGGAGGAGAGGCCTCACTCCAAAGGAGGTCCTGAGGACATTTGCAAGCAGGAGGCACTCTGGCTGCACAAGCTCGAGAGTCCTGCTGAGGACTTGCCTCTGGCAGCAGAGTGGGTGCCAAGGGCCTGTGGGTGGGAAAGTGCTCGGAAGCCACAGGGGAGGCTTTGGGCCCCCAGTGCTCTCCGACGGAAAACGCTGCAGGCCCCGGCATCCACGAACTCCTCCAAGGCTTTGCAGTGGGAAAGCTGTCCATAGCAGAGGGCTCCCTGCCAGGTGCTGCAGGCCTTTGGGCATGGCTCAGCTGCAGCTTCCTTGCAGGCTGCTGGTCCAGGGGCGTGTGTCCCCTGGGCCAGAGTGCTGGAGGAGGAGCTCCTAGCAAGGGGAGAGCAAGCCCCTTGTTTCCTTGGCCTAGACTGGCCTGGGCACACAGAGGCCTGCCAGCAGTGAAGACAGGGCAGGCAGCAAGGGGGTGTGGCAGGCAGCGAAGAGGTGGCAGGAGTCCTGCTTGCAAGTGGGGTCATGCCTGTCTTGTGCTCAGGCCCCAGTGGCCACGTGCACACACAGCCTCCGGACCTGCAGCTTCCCAGCAGTGCAGGAGACACCCAGGCAACCCCCTGGGGCCTACTCGAATGAACTGTGCTCTGTCGAGGCCCTGCTGGCTGGCAGGGGCCTAGGCCAGCCCGGGCCCTCGGGAGGCCTGGCTGAGCCTGGGCTGGGGCCCGCCCTAGCAGTGCCCAGGCCAAGCCTGGGACTGGAGGCCAGGCTACAGGCTCATTCCAGCTTGAGCCTGGTGCACAGAGCCTTCAGCTCGGACTTGCAGGGGGACTGCTCAGCACAGTGGCTTTGGCCTGCCATCCACGTTCCTCACTCGGGCCCTTCTGCCTGTCAGAGCCCCACTCCCTCGAAGTGTGTTCCTGAGGCAGTTGGACAGTTGGGGAAGTGGAGGCTCTCCCAGCACGGGTGGCCTGCCTAGAGCATGGCTCTGGGTCCAAAGAGGACTCCCTGCACCTCAGGCACTGGCGAGAGCTTTTGTGCACACAGGAGACCCTTGGCACACACAGTGTTTCCCCACGGAAAGCAGTGTGAGAACGAGCCCCTGCCAGGGAAGCACGGCCCTCTCCCACAGAAGCCCTCCATGCGACAGGCTGCCATGGACTCGGCTCCAGGCCTTTGTGGCTGGAGAGACGGCAGCTCCTCTGGAGGCTCTGGGTCCGTGTGCACTCCCCTTCGGGTAAACGAGGCTCCTGGGGTGATTCCCTGCCCAAGAATGGCAAGCAGCCTGCCTCCTTTCAATGAGACGCACGTGGGGTGTGAGAGGCTTGGCAGCAGAGAAGAAGCAAGAGGGGCAGCCAGAGAGGGGATTTGCATGCAGCTTGAAGGCCCCAGATCTCCTGCCTCCCAACCAGGGCCTGGCGGCTCTGCCCCCCGGGCCCCATTCCCAGGTGGGCACCCAGCTTCAGGATCTGCCCTTTCCCAGCCATGAAACCACACCCAGGCCACACGCGGAGCCCTGCCAAGGGGGAACGTTGCTCCCCGCATGGGCTGGGTGGCACGACTGGCTTAGGGGAGAGAAGGCCCTAGGAGGCCTTCAGGGTGCTGCCCCAGCACAGCAGTGCTCAGGCAAAGGCACTCTGCTTTCTGTAGGCTGGATGCACACTGGAGTTGCTGCTTGAGGCAGAGAGAGCTCCGCAGGGCGAGCCAGGGCTGAAGGCAAAGCAGAGAGGTTTTGGGTGGAGCGATGGCACCATCTGCTGGCTGACCAGCATGGGAGGAGAGGCCTCACTCCAAAGGAGGTCCTGAGGACATTTGCAAGCAGGAGGCCCTCTGGCTGCACAAGCTCGAGAGTCCTGCTGAGGACTTGCCTCTGGCAGCAGAGTGGGTGCCAAGGGCCTGTGGGTGGGAAAGTGCTCGGAAGCCACAGGGGAGGCTTTGGGCCCCCAGTGCTCTCCGACGGAAAACGCTGCAGGCCCCGGCATCCACGAACTCCTCCAAGGCTTTGCAGTGGGAAAGCTGTCCATAGCAGAGGGCTCCCTGCCAGGTGCTGCAGGCCTTTGGGCATGGCTCAGCTGCAGCTTCCTTGCAGGCTGCTGGTCCAGGGGCGTGTGTCCCCTGGGCCAGAGTGCTGGAGGAGGAGCTCCTAGCAAGGGGAGAGCAAGCCCCTTGTTTCCTTGGCCTAGACTGGCCTGGGCACACAGAGGCCTGCCAGCAGTGAAGACAGGGCAGGCAGCAAGGGGGTGTGGCAGGCAGCGAAGAGGTGGCAGGAGTCCTGCTTGCAAGTGGGGTCATGCCTGTCTTGTGCTCAGGCCCCAGTGGCCACGTGCACACACAGCCTCCGGACCTGCAGCTTCCCAGCAGTGCAGGAGACACCCAGGCAACCCCCTGGGGCCTACTCGAATGAACTGTGCTCTGTCGAGGCCCTGCTGGCTGGCAGTGGCCTAGGCCAGCCCGGGCCCTCGGGAGGCCTGGCTGAGCCTGGGCTGGGGCCCGCCCTAGCAGTGCCCAGGCCAAGCCTGGGACTGGAGGCCAGGCTCCAGGCTCATTCCAGCTTGAGCCTGGTGCACAGAGCCTTCAGCTCGGACTTGCAGGGGGACTGCTCAGCACAGTGGCTTTGGCCTGCCATCCACGTTCCTCACTCGGGCCCTTCTGCCTGTCAGAGCCCCACTCCCTCGAAGTGTGTTCCTGAGGCAGTTGGACAGTTGGGGAAGTGGAGGCTCTCTCAGCACGGGAGGCCTGCCTAGAGCATGGCTCTGGGTCCAAAGAGGACTCCCTGCACCTCAGGCACTGGCGAGAGCTTTTGTGCACACAGGAGACCCTTGGCACACACAGTGTTTCCCCACGGAAAGCAGTGTGAGAACGAGCCCCTGCCAGGGAAGCACGGCCCTCTCCCACAGAAGCCCTCCATGCGACAGGCTGCCATGGGCTCGGCTCCAGGCCTTTGTGGCTGGAGAGACGGCAGCTCCTCTGGAGGCTCTGGGTCCGTGTGCACTCCCCTTCGGGTAAACGAGGCTCCTGGGGTGATTCCCTGCCCAAGAATGGCAAGCAGCCTGCCTCCTTTCAATGAGACGCACGTGGGGTATGAGAGGCTTGGCAGCAGAGAAGAAGCAAGAGGGGCAGCCAGAGAGGGGATTTGCATGCAGCTTGAAGGCCCCAGATCTCCTGCCTCCCAACCAGGGCATGCCGGCTCTGCCCCCCGGGCCCCATTCCCAGGTGGGCACCCAGCTTCAGGATCTGCCCTTTCCCAGCCATGAAACCACACCCAGGCCACACGCGGAGCCCTGCCAAGGGGGAACGTTGCTCCCCGCATGGGCTGGGTGGCACGACTGGCTTAGGGGAGAGAAGGCCCTAGGAGGCCTTCAGGGTGCTGCCCCAGCACAGCAGTGCTCAGGCAAAGGCACTCTGCTTTCTGTAGGCTGGATGCACACTGGAGTTGCTGCTTGAGGCCGAGAGAGCTCCGCAGGGCGAGCCAGGGCTGAAGGCAAAGCAGAGAGGTTTTGGGTGGAGCGATGGCACCATCTGCTGGCTGACCAGCATGGGAGGAGAGGCCTCACTCCAAAGGAGGTCCTGAGGACATTTGCAAGCAGGAGGCCCTCTGGCTGCACAAGCTCGAGAGTCCTGCTGAGGACTTGCCTCTGGCAGCAGAGTGGGTGCCAAGGGCCTGTGGGTGGGAAAGTGCTCGGAAGCCACAGGGGAGGCTTTGGGCCCCCAGTGCTCTCCGACGGAAAACGCTGCAGGCCCCGGCATCCACGAACTCCTCCAAGGCTTTGCAGTGGGAAAGCTGTCCATAGCAGAGGGCTCCCTGCCAGGTGCTACAGGCCTTTGGGCATGGCTCAGCTGCAGCTTCCTTGCAGGCTGCTGGTCCAGGGGCTTGTGTCCCCTGGGCCAGAGTGCTGGAGGAGGAGCTCCTAGCAAGGGGAGAGCAAGCCCCTTGTTTCCTTGGCCTAGACTGGCCTGGGCACACAGAGGCCTGCCAGCAGTGAAGACAGGGCAGGCAGCAAGGGGGTGTGGCAGGCAGCGAAGAGGTGGCAGGAGGCCTGCTTGAAAGTGGGGTCATGCCTGTCTTGTGCTCAGGCCCCAGTGGCCACGTGCACACACAGCCTCCGGACGTGCAGCTTCCCAGCAGTGCAGGAGACACCCAGGCAACCCCCTGGGGCCTACTCGAATGAACTGTGCTCTGTCGAGGCCCTGCTGGCTGGCAGTGGCCTAGGCCAGCCTGGGCCCTCGGGAGGCCTGGCTGAGCCTGGGCTGGGGCCCGCCCTAGCAGTGCCCAGGCCAAGCCTGGGACTGGAGGCCAGGCTCCAGGCTCATTCCAG
This sequence comes from Hippopotamus amphibius kiboko, assembly GCF_030028045.1. Classification (NCBI taxonomy): domain Eukaryota; kingdom Metazoa; phylum Chordata; class Mammalia; order Artiodactyla; family Hippopotamidae; genus Hippopotamus; species Hippopotamus amphibius. The sequence goes on from NC_080201.1 coordinate 40,270,656, forward strand.
CTTGAGCCTGGTGCACAGAGCCTTCAGCTCGGACTTGCAGGGGGACTGCTCAGCACAGTGGCTTTGGCCTGCCATCCACGTTCCTCACTCGGGCCCTTCTGCCTGTCAGAGCCCCACTCCCTCGAAGTGTGTTCCTGAGGCAGTTGGACAGTTGGGGAAGTGGAGGCTCTCCCAGCACGGGAGGCCTGCCTAGAGCATGGCTCTGGGTCCAAAGAGGACTCCCTGCACCTCAGGCACTGGCGAGAGCTTTTGTGCACACAGGAGACCCTTGGCACACACAGTGTTTCCCCACGGAAAGCAGTGTGAGAACGAGCCCCTGCCAGGGAAGCACGGCCCTCTCCCACAGAAGCCCTCCATGCGACAGGCTGCCATGGACTCGGCTCCAGGCCTTTGTGGCTGGAGAGACGGCAGCTCCTCTGGAGGCTCTGGGTCCGTGTGCACTCCCCTTCGGGTAAACGAGGCTCCTGGGGTGATTCCCTGCCCAAGAGTGGCAAGCAGCCTGCCTCCTTTCAATGAGACGCACGTGGGGTGTGAGAGGCTTGGCAGCAGAGAAGAAGCAAGAGGGGCAGCCAGAGAGGGGATTTGCATGCAGCTTGAAGGCCCCAGATCTCCTGCCTCCCAACCAGGGCATGCCAGCTCTGCCCCCGGGGCCCCATTCCCAGGTGGGCACCCAGCTTCAGGATCTGCCCTTTCCCAACCATGAAACCACACCCAGGCCACACGCGGAGCCCTGCCAAGGGGGAACATTGCTCCCCACATGGGCTGGGTGGCACGACTGGCTTAGGGGAGAGAAGGCCCTAGGAGGCCTTCAGGGTGCTGCCCCAGCACAGCAGTGCTCAGGCAAAGGCACTCTGCTTTCTGTAGGCTGGATGCACACTGGAGTTGCTGCTTGAGGCCGAGAGAGCTCCGCAGGGCGAGCCAGGGCTGAAGGCAAAGCAGAGAGGTTTTGGGTGGAGCGATGGCACCATCTGCTGGCTGACCAGCATGGGAGGAGAGGCCTCACTCCAAAGGAGGTCCTGAGGACATTTGCAAGCAGGAGGCCCTCTGGCTGCACAAGCTCGAGAGTCCTGCTGAGGACTTGCCTCTGGCAGCAGAGTGGGTGCCAAGGGCCTGTGGGTGGGAAAGTGCTCGGAAGCCACAGGGGAAGCTTTGGGGCCCCAGTGCTCTCCGACGGAAAACGCTGCAGGCCCCGGCATCCACGAACTCCTCCAAGGCTTTGCAGTGGGAAAGCTGTCCATAGCAGAGGGCTCCCTGCCAGGTGCTGCAGGCCTTTGGGCATGGCTCAGCTGCAGCTTCCTTGCAGGCTGCTGGTCCAGGGGCGTGTGTCCCCTGGGCCAGAGTGCTGGAGGAGGAGCTCCTAGCAAGGGGAGAGCAAGCCCCTTGTTTCCTTGGCCTAGACTGGCCTGGGCACACAGAGGCCTGCCAGCAGTGAAGACAGGGCAGGCAGCAAGGGGGTGTGGCAGGCAGCGAAGAGGTGGCAGGAGGCCTGCTTGCAAGTGGGGTCATGCCTGTCTTGTGCTCAGGCCCCAGTGGCCACGTGCACACACAGCCTCCGGACGTGCAGCTTCCCAGCAGTGCAGGAGACACCCAGGCAACCCCCTGGGGCCTACTCGAATGAACTGTGCTCTGTCGAGGCCCTGCTGGCTGGCAGTGGCCTAGGCCAGCCTGGGCCCTCGGGAGGCCTGGCTGAGCCTGGGCTGGGGCCCGCCCTAGCAGTGCCCAGGCCAAGCCTGGGACTGGAGGCCAGGCTCCAGGCTCATTCCAGCTTGAGCCTGGTGCACAGAGCCTTCAGCTCGGACTTGCAGGGGGACTGCTCAGCACAGTGGCTTTGGCCTGCCATCCACGTTCCTCACTCGGGCCCTTCTGCCTGTCAGAGCCCCACTCCCTCGAAGTGTGTTCCTGAGGCAGTTGGACAGTTGGGGAAGTGGAGGCTCTCCCAGCACGGGAGGCCTGCCTAGAGCATGGCTCTGGGTCCAAAGAGGACTCCCTGCACCTCAGGCACTGGCGAGAGCTTTTGTGCACACAGGAGACCCTTGGCACACACAGTGTTTCCCCACGGAAAGCAGTGTGAGAACGAGCCCCTGCCAGGGAAGCACGGCCCTCTCCCACAGAAGCCCTCCATGCGACAGGCTGCCATGGACTCGGCTCCAGGCCTTTGTGGCTGGAGAGACGGCAGCTCCTCTGGAGGCTCTGGGTCCGTGTGCACTCCCCTTCGGGTAAACGAGGCTCCTGGGGTGATTCCCTGCCCAAGAGTGGCAAGCAGCCTGCCTCCTTTCAATGAGACGCACGTGGGGTGTGAGAGGCTTGGCAGCAGAGAAGAAGCAAGAGGGGCAGCCAGAGAGGGGATTTGCATGCAGCTTGAAGGCCCCAGATCTCCTGCCTCCCAACCAGGGCCTGGCGGCTCTGCCCCCCGGGCCCCATTCCCAGGTGGGCACCCAGCTTCAGGATCTGCCCTTTCCCAGCCATGAAACCACACCCAGGCCGCACGCGGAGCCCTGCCAAGGGGGAACGTTGCTCCCCGCATGGGCTGGGTGGCACGACTGGCTTAGGGGAGAGAAGGCCCTAGGAGGCCTTCAGGGTGCTGCCCCAGCACAGCAGTGCTCAGGCAAAGGCACTCTGCTTTCTGTAGGCTGGATGCACACTGGAGTTGCTGCTTGAGGCCGAGAGAGCTCCGCAGGGCGAGCCAGGGCTGAAGGCAAAGCAGAGAGGTTTTGGGTGGAGCGATGGCACCATCTGCTGGCTGACCAGCATGGGAGGAGAGGCCTCACTCCAAAGGAGGTCCTGAGGACATTTGCAAGCAGGAGGCACTCTGGCTGCACAAGCTCGAGAGTCCTGCTGAGGACTTGCCTCTGGCAGCAGAGTGGGTGCCAAGGGCCTGTGGGTGGGAAAGTGCTCGGAAGCCACAGGGGAGGCTTTGGGCCCCCAGTGCTCTCCGACGGAAAACGCTGCAGGCCCCGGCATCCACGAACTCCTCCAAGGCTTTGCAGTGGGAAAGCTGTCCATAGCAGAGGGCTCCCTGCCAGGTGCTGCAGGCCTTTGGGCATGGCTCAGCTGCAGCTTCCTTGCAGGCTGCTGGTCCAGGGGCGTGTGTCCCCTGGGCCAGAGTGCTGGAGGAGGAGCTCCTAGCAAGGGGAGAGCAAGCCCCTTGTTTCCTTGGCCTAGACTGGCCTGGGCACACAGAGGCCTGCCAGCAGTGAAGACAGGGCAGGCAGCAAGGGGGTGTGGCAGGCAGCGAAGAGGTGGCAGGAGTCCTGCTTGCAAGTGGGGTCATGCCTGTCTTGTGCTCAGGCCCCAGTGGCCACGTGCACACACAGCCTCCGGACCTGCAGCTTCCCAGCAGTGCAGGAGACACCCAGGCAACCCCCTGGGGCCTACTCGAATGAACTGTGCTCTGTCGAGGCCCTGCTGGCTGGCAGTGGCCTAGGCCAGCCCGGGCCCTCGGGAGGCCTGGCTGAGCCTGGGCTGGGGCCCACCCTAGCAGTGCCCAGGCCAAGCCTGGGACTGGAGGCCAGGCTCCAGGCTCATTCCAGCTTGAGCCTGGTGCACAGAGCCTTCAGCTCGGACTTGCAGGGGCACTGCTCAGCACAGTGGCTTTGGCCTGCCATCCACGTTCCTCACTCGGGCCCTTCTGCCTGTCAGAGCCCCACTCCCTCGAAGTGTGTTCCTGAGGCAGTTGGACAGTTGGGGAAGTGGAGGCTCTCCCAGCACGGGAGGCCTGCCTAGAGCATGGCTCTGGGTCCAAAGAGGACTCCCTGCACCTCAGGCACTGGCGAGAGCTTTTGTGCACACAGGAGACCCTTGGCACACACAGTGTTTCCCCACGGAAAGCAGTGTGAGAACGAGCCCCTGCCAGGGAAGCACGGCCCTCTCCCACAGAAGCCCTCCATGCGACAGGCTGCCATGGACTCGGCTCCAGGCCTTTGTGGCTGGAGAGACGGCAGCTCCTCTGGAGGCTCTGGGTCCGTGTGCACTCCCCTTCGGGTAAACGAGGCTCCTGGGGTGATTCCCTGCCCAAGAATGGCAAGCAGCCTGCCTCCTTTCAATGAGACGCACGTGGGGTGTGAGAGGCTTGGCAGCAGAGAAGAAGCAAGAGGGGCAGCCAGAGAGGGGATTTGCATGCAGCTTGAAGGCCCCAGATCTCCTGCCTCCCAACCAGGGCCTGGCGGCTCTGCCCCCCGGGCCCCATTCCCAGGTGGGCACCCAGCTTCAGGATCTGCCCTTTCCCAGCCATGAAACCACACCCAGGCCACACGCGGAGCCCTGCCAAGGGGGAACGTTGCTCCCCGCATGGGCTGGGTGGCACGACTGGCTTAGGGGAGAGAAGGCCCTAGGAGGCCTTCAGGGTGCTGCCCCAGCACAGCAGTGCTCAGGCAAAGGCACTCTGCTTTCTGTAGGCTGGATGCACACTGGAGTTGCTGCTTGAGGCCGAGAGAGCTCCGCAGGGCGAGCCAGGGCTGAAGGCAAAGCAGAGAGGTTTTGGGTGGAGCGATGGCACCATCTGCTGGCTGACCAGCATGGGAGGAGAGGCCTCACTCCAAAGGAGGTCCTGAGGACATTTGCAAGCAGGAGGCACTCTGGCTGCACAAGCTCGAGAGTCCTGCTGAGGACTTGCCTCTGGCAGCAGAGTGGGTGCCAAGGGCCTGTGGGTGGGAAAGTGCTCGGAAGCCACAGGGGAGGCTTTGGGCCCCCAGTGCTCTCCGACGGAAAACGCTGCAGGCCCCGGCATCCACGAACTCCTCCAAGGCTTTGCAGTGGGAAAGCTGTCCATAGCAGAGGGCTCCCTGCCAGGTGCTGCAGGCCTTTGGGCATGGCTCAGCTGCAGCTTCCTTGCAGGCTGCTGGTCCAGGGGCGTGTGTCCCCTGGGCCAGAGTGCTGGAGGAGGAGCTCCTAGCAAGGGGAGAGCAAGCCCCTTGTTTCCTTGGCCTAGACTGGCCTGGGCACACAGAGGCCTGCCAGCAGTGAAGACAGGGCAGGCAGCAAGGGGGTGTGGCAGGCAGCGAAGAGGTGGCAGGAGTCCTGCTTGCAAGTGGGGTCATGCCTGTCTTGTGCTCAGGCCCCAGTGGCCACGTGCACACACAGCCTCCGGACCTGCAGCTTCCCAGCAGTGCAGGAGACACCCAGGCAACCCCCTGGGGCCTACTCGAATGAACTGTGCTCTGTCGAGGCCCTGCTGGCTGGCAGGGGCCTAGGCCAGCCCGGGCCCTCGGGAGGCCTGGCTGAGCCTGGGCTGGGGCCCGCCCTAGCAGTGCCCAGGCCAAGCCTGGGACTGGAGGCCAGGCTACAGGCTCATTCCAGCTTGAGCCTGGTGCACAGAGCCTTCAGCTCGGACTTGCAGGGGGACTGCTCAGCACAGTGGCTTTGGCCTGCCATCCACGTTCCTCACTCGGGCCCTTCTGCCTGTCAGAGCCCCACTCCCTCGACGTGTGTTCCTGAGGCAGTTGGACAGTTGGGGAAGTGGAGGCTCTCCCAGCACGGGTGGCCTGCCTAGAGCATGGCTCTGGGTCCAAAGAGGACTCCCTGCACCTCAGGCACTGGCGAGAGCTTTTGTGCACACAGGAGACCCTTGGCACACACAGTGTTTCCCCACGGAAAGCAGTGTGAGAACGAGCCCCTGCCAGGGAAGCACGGCCCTCTCCCACAGAAGCCCTCCATGCGACAGGCTGCCATGGACTCGGCTCCAGGCCTTTGTGGCTGGAGAGACGGCAGCTCCTCTGGAGGCTCTGGGTCCGTGTGCACTCCCCTTCGGGTAAACGAGGCTCCTGGGGTGATTCCCTGCCCAAGAATGGCAAGCAGCCTGCCTCCTTTCAATGAGACGCACGTGGGGTGTGAGAGGCTTGGCAGCAGAGAAGAAGCAAGAGGGGCAGCCAGAGAGGGGATTTGCATGCAGCTTGAAGGCCCCAGATCTCCTGCCTCCCAACCAGGGCCTGGCGGCTCTGCCCCCCGGGCCCCATTCCCAGGTGGGCACCCAGCTTCAGGATCTGCCCTTTCCCAGCCATGAAACCACACCCAGGCCACACGCGGAGCCCTGCCAAGGGGGAACGTTGCTCCCCGCATGGGCTGGGTGGCACGACTGGCTTAGGGGAGAGAAGGCCCTAGGAGGCCTTCAGGGTGCTGCCCCAGCACAGCAGTGCTCAGGCAAAGGCACTCTGCTTTCTGTAGGCTGGATGCACACTGGAGTTGCTGCTTGAGGCAGAGAGAGCTCCGCAGGGCGAGCCAGGGCTGAAGGCAAAGCAGAGAGGTTTTGGGTGGAGCGATGGCACCATCTGCTGGCTGACCAGCATGGGAGGAGAGGCCTCACTCCAAAGGAGGTCCTGAGGACATTTGCAAGCAGGAGGCCCTCTGGCTGCACAAGCTCGAGAGTCCTGCTGAGGACTTGCCTCTGGCAGCAGAGTGGGTGCCAAGGGCCTGTGGGTGGGAAAGTGCTCGGAAGCCACAGGGGAGGCTTTGGGCCCCCAGTGCTCTCCGACGGAAAACGCTGCAGGCCCCGGCATCCACGAACTCCTCCAAGGCTTTGCAGTGGGAAAGCTGTCCATAGCAGAGGGCTCCCTGCCAGGTGCTGCAGGCCTTTGGGCATGGCTCAGCTGCAGCTTCCTTGCAGGCTGCTGGTCCAGGGGCGTGTGTCCCCTGGGCCAGAGTGCTGGAGGAGGAGCTCCTAGCAAGGGGAGAGCAAGCCCCTTGTTTCCTTGGCCTAGACTGGCCTGGGCACACAGAGGCCTGCCAGCAGTGAAGACAGGGCAGGCAGCAAGGGGGTGTGGCAGGCAGCGAAGAGGTGGCAGGAGTCCTGCTTGCAAGTGGGGTCATGCCTGTCTTGTGCTCAGGCCCCAGTGGCCACGTGCACACACAGCCTCCGGACCTGCAGCTTCCCAGCAGTGCAGGAGACACCCAGGCAACCCCCTGGGGCCTACTCGAATGAACTGTGCTCTGTCGAGGCCCTGCTGGCTGGCAGTGGCCTAGGCCAGCCCGGGCCCTCGGGAGGCCTGGCTGAGCCTGGGCTGGGGCCCGCCCTAGCAGTGCCCAGGCCAAGCCTGGGACTGGAGGCCAGGCTCCAGGCTCATTCCAGCTTGAGCCTGGTGCACAGAGCCTTCAGCTCGGACTTGCAGGGGGACTGCTCAGCACAGTGGCTTTGGCCTGCCATCCACGTTCCTCACTCGGGCCCTTCTGCCTGTCAGAGCCCCACTCCCTCGAAGTGTGTTCCTGAGGCAGTTGGACAGTTGGGGAAGTGGAGGCTCTCTCAGCACGGGAGGCCTGCCTAGAGCATGGCTCTGGGTCCAAAGAGGACTCCCTGCACCTCAGGCACTGGCGAGAGCTTTTGTGCACACAGGAGACCCTTGGCACACACAGTGTTTCCCCACGGAAAGCAGTGTGAGAACGAGCCCCTGCCAGGGAAGCACGGCCCTCTCCCACAGAAGCCCTCCATGCGACAGGCTGCCATGGGCTCGGCTCCAGGCCTTTGTGGCTGGAGAGACGGCAGCTCCTCTGGAGGCTCTGGGTCCGTGTGCACTCCCCTTCGGGTAAACGAGGCTCCTGGGGTGATTCCCTGCCCAAGAATGGCAAGCAGCCTGCCTCCTTTCAATGAGACGCACGTGGGGTATGAGAGGCTTGGCAGCAGAGAAGAAGCAAGAGGGGCAGCCAGAGAGGGGATTTGCATGCAGCTTGAAGGCCCCAGATCTCCTGCCTCCCAACCAGGGCATGCCGGCTCTGCCCCCCGGGCCCCATTCCCAGGTGGGCACCCAGCTTCAGGATCTGCCCTTTCCCAGCCATGAAACCACACCCAGGCCACACGCGGAGCCCTGCCAAGGGGGAACGTTGCTCCCCGCATGGGCTGGGTGGCACGACTGGCTTAGGGGAGAGAAGGCCCTAGGAGGCCTTCAGGGTGCTGCCCCAGCACAGCAGTGCTCAGGCAAAGGCACTCTGCTTTCTGTAGGCTGGATGCACACTGGAGTTGCTGCTTGAGGCCGAGAGAGCTCCGCAGGGCGAGCCAGGGCTGAAGGCAAAGCAGAGAGGTTTTGGGTGGAGCGATGGCACCATCTGCTGGCTGACCAGCATGGGAGGAGAGGCCTCACTCCAAAGGAGGTCCTGAGGACGTTTGCAAGCAGGAGGCCCTCTGGCTGCACAAGCTCGAGAGTCCTGCTGAGGACTTGCCTCTGGCAGCAGAGTGGGTGCCAAGGGCCTGTGGGTGGGAAAGTGCTCGGAAGCCACAGGGGAGGCTTTGGGCCCCCAGTGCTCTCCGACGGAAAACGCTGCAGGCCCCGGCATCCACGAACTCCTCCAAGGCTTTGCAGTGGGAAAGCTGTCCATAGCAGAGGGCTCCCTGCCAGGTGCTACAGGCCTTTGGGCATGGCTCAGCTGCAGCTTCCTTGCAGGCTGCTGGTCCAGGGGCTTGTGTCCCCTGGGCCAGAGTGCTGGAGGAGGAGCTCCTAGCAAGGGGAGAGCAAGCCCCTTGTTTCCTTGGCCTAGACTGGCCTGGGCACACAGAGGCCTGCCAGCAGTGAAGACAGGGCAGGCAGCAAGGGGGTGTGGCAGGCAGCGAAGAGGTGGCAGGAGGCCTGCTTGAAAGTGGTGTCATGCCTGTCTTGTGCTCAGGCCCCAGTGGCCACGTGCACACACAGCCTCCGGACGTGCAGCTTCCCAGCAGTGCAGGAGACACACAGGCAACCCCCTGGGGCCTACTCGAATGAACTGTGCTCTGTCGAGGCCCTGCTGGCTGGCAGTGGCCTAGGCCAGCCTGGGCCCTCGGGAGGCCTGGCTGAGCCTGGGCTGGGGCCCGCCCTAGCAGTGCCCAGGCCAAGCCTGGGACTGGAGGCCAGGCTCCAGGCTCATTCCAGCTTGAGCCTGGTGCACAGAGCCTTCAGCTCGGACTTGCAGGGGGACTGCTCAGCACAGTGGCTTTGGCCTGCCATCCACGTTCCTCACTCGGGCCCTTCTGCCTGTCAGAGCCCCACTCCCTCGACGTGTGTTCCTGAGGCAGTTGGACAGTTGGGGAAGTGGAGGCTCTCCCAGCACGGGAGGCCTGCCTAGAGCATGGCTCTGGGTCCAAAGAGGACTCCCTGCACCTCAGGCACTGGCGAGAGCTTTTGTGCACACAGGAGACCCTTGGCACACACAGTGTTTCCCCACGGAAAGCAGTGTGAGAACGAGCCCCTGCCAGGGAAGCACGGCCCTCTCCCACAGAAGCCCTCCATGCGACAGGCTGCCATGGACTCGGCTCCAGGCCTTTGTGGCTGGAGAGACGGCAGCTCCTCTGGAGGCTCTGGGTCCGTGTGCACTCCCCTTCGGGTAAACGAGGCTCCTGGTGTGATTCCCTGCCCAAGAATGGCAAGCAGCCTGCCTCCTTTCAATGAGACGCACGTGGGGTGTGAGAGGCTTGGCAGCAGAGAAGAAGCAAGAGGGGCAGCCAGAGAGGGGATTTGCATGCAGCTTGAAGGCCCCAGATCTCCTGCCTCCCAACCAGGGCCTGGCGGCTCTGCCCCCCGGGCCCCATTCCCAGGTGGGCACCCAGCTTCAGGATCTGCCCTTTCCCAGCCATGAAACCACACCCAGGCCGCACGCGGAGCCCTGCCAAGGGGGAACGTTGCTCCCCGCATGGGCTGGGTGGCACGACTGGCTTAGGGGAGAGAAGGCCCTAGGAGGCCTTCAGGGTGCTGCCCCAGCACAGCAGTGCTCAGGCAAAGGCACTCTGCTTTCTGTAGGCTGGATGCACACTGGAGTTGCTGCTTGAGGCAGAGAGAGCTCCGCAGGGCGAGCCAGGGCTGAAGGCAAAGCAGAGAGGTTTTGGGTGGAGCGATGGCACCATCTGCTGGCTGACCAGCATGGGAGGAGAGGCCTCACTCCAAAGGAGGTCCTGAGGACATTTGCAAGCAGGAGGCACTCTGGCTGCACAAGCTCGAGAGTCCTGCTGAGGACTTGCCTCTGGCAGCAGAGTGGGTGCCAAGGGCCTGTGGGTGGGAAAGTGCTCGGAAGCCACAGGGGAGGCTTTGGGCCCCCAGTGCTCTCCGACGGAAAACGCTGCAGGCCCCGGCATCCACGAACTCCTCCAAGGCTTTGCAGTGGGAAAGCTGTCCATAGCAGAGGGCTCCCTGCCAGGTGCTGCAGGCCTTTGGGCATGGCTCAGCTGCAGCTTCCTTGCAGGCTGCTGGTCCAGGGGCGTGTGTCCCCTGGGCCAGAGTGCTGGAGGAGGAGCTCCTAGCAAGGGGAGAGCAAGCCCCTTGTTTCCTTGGCCTAGACTGGCCTGGGCACACAGAGGCCTGCCAGCAGTGAAGACAGGGCAGGCAGCAAGGGGGTGTGGCAGGCAGCGAAGAGGTGGCAGGAGTCCTGCTTGCAAGTGGGGTCATGCCTGTCTTGTGCTCAGGCCCCAGTGGCCACGTGCACACACAGCCTCCGGACCTGCAGCTTCCCAGCAGTGCAGGAGACACCCAGGCAACCCCCTGGGGCCTACTCGAATGAACTGTGCTCTGTCGAGGCCCTGCTGGCTGGCAGTGGCCTAGGCCAGCCCGGGCCCTCGGGAGGCCTGGCTGAGCCTGGGCTGGGGCCCACCCTAGCAGTGCCCAGGCCAAGCCTGGGACTGGAGGCCAGGCTCCAGGCTCATTCCAGCTTGAGCCTGGTGCACAGAGCCTTCAGCTCGGACTTGCAGGGGGACTGCTCAGCACAGTGGCTTTGGCCTGCCATCCACGTTCCTCACTCGGGCCCTTCTGCCTGTCAGAGCCCCACTCCCTCGAAGTGTGTTCCTGAGGCAGTTGGACAGTTGGGGAAGTGGAGGCTCTCCCAGCACGGGAGGCCTGCCTAGAGCATGGCTCTGGGTCCAAAGAGGACTCCCTGCACCTCAGGCACTGGCGAGAGCTTTTGTGCACACAGGAGACCCTTGGCACACACAGTGTTTCCCCACGGAAAGCAGTGTGAGAACGAGCCCCTGCCAGGGAAGCACGGCCCTCTCCCACAGAAGCCCTCCATGCGACAGGCTGCCATGGACTCGGCTCCAGGCCTTTGTGGCTGGAGAGACGGCAGCTCCTCTGGAGGCTCTGGGTCCGTGGGCACTCCCCTTCGGGTAAACGAGGCTCCTGGGGTGATTCCCTGCCCAAGAGTGGCAAGCAGCCTGCCTCCTTTCAATGAGACGCACGTGGGGTGTGAGAGGCTTGGCAGCAGAGAAGAAGCAAGAGGGGCAGCCAGAGAGGGGATTTGCATGCAGCTTGAAGGCCCCAGATCTCCTGCCTCCCAACCAGGGCATGCCGGCTCTGCCCCCCGGGCCCCATTCCCAGGTGGGCACCCAGCTTCAGGATCTGCCCTTTCCCAGCCATGAAACCACACCCAGGCCGCACGCGGAGCCCTGCCAAGGGGGAACGTTGCTCCCCGCATGGGCTGGGTGGCACGACTGGCTTAGGGGAGAGAAGGCCCTAGGAGGCCTTCAGGGTGCTGCCCCAGCACAGCAGTGCTCAGGCAAAGGCACTCTGCTTTCTGTAGGCTGGATGCACACTGGAGTTGCTGCTTGAGGCCGAGAGAGCTCCGCAGGGCGAGCCAGGGCTGAAGGCAAAGCAGAGAGGTTTTGGGTGGAGCGATGGCACCATCTGCTGGCTGACCAGCATGGGAGGAGAGGCCTCACTCCAAAGGAGGTCCTGAGGACATTTGCAAGCAGGAGGCACTCTGGCTGCACAAGCTCGAGAGTCCTGCTGAGGACTTGCCTCTGGCAGCAGAGTGGGTGCCAAGGGCCTGTGGGTGGGAAAGTGCTCGGAAGCCACAGGGGAGGCTTTGGGCCCCCAGTGCTCTCCGACGGAAAACGCTGCAGGCCCCGGCATCCACGAACTCCTCCAAGGCTTTGCAGTGGGAAAGCTGTCCATAGCAGAGGGCTCCCTGCCAGGTGCTGCAGGCCTTTGGGCATGGCTCAGCTGCAGCTTCCTTGCAGGCTGCTGGTCCAGGGGCGTGTGTTCCCTGGGCCAGAGTGCTGGAGGAGGAGCTCCTAGCAAGGGGAGAGCAAGCCCCTTGTTTCCTTGGCCTAGACTGGCCTGGGCACACAGAGGCCTGCCAGCAGTGAAGACAGGGCAGGCAGCAAGGGGGTGTGGCAGGCAGCGAAGAGGTGGCAGGAGTCCTGCTTGCAAGTGGGGTCATGCCTGTCTTGTGCTCAGGCCCCAGTGGCCACGTGCACACACAGCCTCCGGACCTGCAGCTTCCCAGCAGTGCAGGAGACACCCAGGCAACCCCCTGGGGCCTACTCGAATGAACTGTGCTCTGTCGAGGCCCTGCTGGCTGGCAGTGGCCTAGGCCAGCCCGGGCCCTCGGGAGGCCTGGCTGAGCCTGGGCTGGGGCCCACCCTAGCAGTGCCCAGGCCAAGCCTGGGACTGGAGGCCAGGCTCCAGGCTCATTCCAGCTTGAGCCTGGTGCACAGAGCCTTCAGCTCGGACTTGCAGGGGGACTGCTCAGCACAGTGGCTTTGGCCTGCCATCCACGTTCCTCACTCGGGCCCTTCTGCCTGTCAGAGCCCCACTCCCTCGAAGTGTGTTCCTGAGGCAGTTGGACAGTTGGGGAAGTGGAGGCTCTCCCAGCACGGGAGGCCTGCCTAGAGCATGGCTCTGGGTCCAAAGAGGACTCCCTGCACCTCAGGCACTGGCGAGAGCTTTTGTGCACACAGGAGACCCTTGGCACACACAGTGTTTCCCCACGGAAAGCAGTGTGAGAACGAGCCCCTGCCAGGGAAGCACGGCCCTCTCCCACAGAAGCCCTCCATGCGACAGGCTGCCATGGACTCGGCTCCAGGCCTTTGTGGCTGGAGAGACGGCAGCTCCTCTGGAGGCTCTGGGTCCGTGTGCACTCCCCTTCGGGTAAACGAGGCTCCTGGGGTGATTCCCTGCCCAAGAATGGCAAGCAGCCTGCCTCCTTTCAATAAGACGCACGTGGGGTGTGAGAGGCTTGGCAGCAGAGAAGAAGCAAGAGGGGCAGCCAGAGAGGGGATTTGCATGCAGCTTGAAGGCCCCAGATCTCCTGCCTCCCAACCAGGGCCTGGCGGCTCTGCCCCCCGGGCCCCATTCCCAGGTGGGCACCCAGCTTCAGGATCTGCCCTTTCCCAGCCATGAAACCACACCCAGGCCACACGCGGAGCCCTGCCAAGGGGGAACGTTGCTCCCCGCATGGGCTGGGTGGCACGACTGGCTTAGGGGAGAGAAGGCCCTAGGAGGCCTTCAGGGTGCTGCCCCAGCACAGCAGTGCTCAGGCAAAGGCACTCTGCTTTCTGTAGGCTGGATGCACACTGGAGTTGCTGCTTGAGGCCGAGAGAGCTCCGCAGGGCGAGCCAGGGCTGAAGGCAAAGCAGAGAGGTTTTGGGTGGAGCGATGGCACCATCTGCTGGCTGACCAGCATGGGAGGAGAGGCCTCACTCCAAAGGAGGTCCTGAGGACATTTGCAAGCAGGAGGCACTCTGGCTGCACAAGCTCGAGAGTCCTGCTGAGGACTTGCCTCTGGCAGCAGAGTGGGTGCCAAGGGCCTGTGGGTGGGAAAGTGCTCGGAAGCCACAGGGGAGGCTTTGGGCCCCCAGTGCTCTCCGACGGAAAACGCTGCAGGCCCCGGCATCCACGAACTCCTCCAAGGCTTTGCAGTGGGAAAGCTGTCCATAGCAGAGGGCTCCCTGCCAGGTGCTGCAGGCCTTTGGGCATGGCTCAGCTGCAGCTTCCTTGCAGGCTGCTGGTCCAGGGGCGTGTGTCCCCTGGGCCAGAGTGCTGGAGGAGGAGCTCCTAGCAAGGGGAGAGCAAGCCCCTTGTTTCCTTGGCCTAGACTGGCCTGGGCACACAGAGGCCTGCCAGCAGTGAAGACAGGGCAGGCAGCAAGGGGGTGTGGCAGGCAGCGAAGAGGTGGCAGGAGTCCTGCTTGCAAGTGGGGTCATGCCTGTCTTGTGCTCAGGCCCCAGTGGCCACGTGCACACACAGCCTCCGGACCTGCAGCTTCCCAGCAGTGCAGGAGACACCCAGGCAACCCCCTGGGGCCTACTCGAATGAACTGTGCTCTGTCGAGGCCCTGCTGGCTGGCAGTGGCCTAGGCCAGCCCGGGCCCTCGGGAGGCCTGGCTGAGCCTGGGCTGGGGCCCACCCTAGCAGTGCCCAGGCCAAGCCTGGGACTGGAGGCCAGGCTCCAGGCTCATTCCAGCTTGAGCCTGGTGCACAGAGCCTTCAGCTCGGACTTGCAGGGGGACTGCTCAGCACAGTGGCTTTGGCCTGCCATCCACGTTCCTCACTCGGGCCCTTCTGCCTGTCAGAGCCCCACTCCCTCGAAGTGTGTTCCTGAGGCAGTTGGACAGTTGGGGAAGTGGAGGCTCTCCCAGCACGGGTGGCCTGCCTAGAGCATGGCTCTGGGTCCAAAGAGGACTCCCTGCACCTCAGGCACTGGCGAGAGCTTTTGTGCACACAGGAGACCCTTGGCACACACAGTGTTTCCCCACGGAAAGCAGTGTGAGAACGAGCCCCTGCCAGGGAAGCACGGCCCTCTCCCACAGAAGCCCTCCATGCGACAGGCTGCCATGGACTCGGCTCCAGGCCTTTGTGGCTGGAGAGACGGCAGCTCCTCTGGAGGCTCTGGGTCCGTGTGCACTCCCCTTCGGGTAAACGAGGCTCCTGGGGTGATTCCCTGCCCAAGAATGGCAAGCAGCCTGCCTCCTTTCAATGAGACGCACGTGGGGTGTGAGAGGCTTGGCAGCAGAGAAGAAGCAAGAGGGGCAGCCAGAGAGGGGATTTGCATGCAGCTTGAAGGCCCCAGATCTCCTGCCTCCCAACCAGGGCATGCCGGCTCTGCCCCCCGGGCCCCATTCCCAGGTGGGCACCCAGCTTCAGGATCTGCCCTTTCCCAGCCATGAAACCACACCCAGGCCACACGCGGAGCCCTGCCAAGGGGGAACGTTGCTCCCCGCATGGGCTGGGTGGCACGACTGGCTTAGGGGAGAGAAGGCCCTAGGAGGCCTTCAGGGTGCTGCCCCAGCACAGCAGTGCTCAGGCAAAGGCACTCTGCTTTCTGTAGGCTGGATGCACACTGGAGTTGCTGCTTGAGGCCGAGAGAGCTCCGCAGGGCGAGCCAGGGCTGAAGGCAAAGCAGAGAGGTTTTGGGTGGAGCGATGGCACCATCTGCTGGCTGACCAGCATGGGAGGAGAGGCCTCACTCCAAAGGAGGTCCTGAGGACATTTGCAAGCAGGAGGCCCTCTGGCTGCACAAGCTCGAGAGTCCTGCTGAGGACTTGCCTCTGGCAGCAGAGTGGGTGCCAAGGGCCTGTGGGTGGGAAAGTGCTCGGAAGCCACAGGGGAGGCTTTGGGCCCCCAGTGCTCTCCGACGGAAAACGCTGCAGGCCCCGGCATCCACGAACTCCTCCAAGGCTTTGCAGTGGGAAAGCTGTCCATAGCAGAGGGCTCCCTGCCAGGTGCTGCAGGCCTTTGGGCATGGCTCAGCTGCAGCTTCCTTGCAGGCTGCTGGTCCAGGGGCGTGTGTCCCCTGGGCCAGAGTGCTGGAGGAGGAGCTCCTAGCAAGGGGAGAGCAAGCCCCTTGTTTCCTTGGCCTAGACTGGCCTGGGCACACAGAGGCCTGCCAGCAGTGAAGACAGGGCAGGCAGCAAGGGGGTGTGGCAGGCAGCGAAGAGGTGGCAGGAGTCCTGCTTGCAAGTGGGGTCATGCCTGTCTTGTGCTCAGGCCCCAGTGGCCACGTGCACACACAGCCTCCGGACCTGCAGCTTCCCAGCAGTGCAGGAGACACCCAGGCAACCCCCTGGGGCCTACTCGAATGAACTGTGCTCTGTCGAGGCCCTGCTGGCTGGCAGTGGCCTAGGCCAGCCCGGGCCCTCGGGAGGCCTGGCTGAGCCTGGGCTGGGGCCCACCCTAGCAGTGCCCAGGCCAAGCCTGGGACTGGAGGCCAGGCTCCAGGCTCATTCCAGCTTGAGCCTGGTGCACAGAGCCTTCAGCTCGGACTTGCAGGGGGACTGCTCAGCACAGTGGCTTTGGCCTGCCATCCACGTTCCTCACTCGGGCCCTTCTGCCTGTCAGAGCCCCACTCCCTCGACGTGTGTTCCTGAGGCAGTTGGACAGTTGGGGAAGTGGAGGCTCTCCCAGCACGGGAGGCCTGCCTAGAGCATGGCTCTGGGTCCAAAGAGGACTCCCTGCACCTCAGGCACTGGCGAGAGCTTTTGTGCACACAGGAGACCCTTGGCACACACAGTGTTTCCCCACGGAAAGCAGTGTGAGAACGAGCCCCTGCCAGGGAAGCACGGCCCTCTCCCACAGAAGCCCTCCATGCGACAGGCTGCCATGGACTCGGCTCCAGGCCTTTGTGGCTGGAGAGACGGCAGCTCCTCTGGAGGCTCTGGGTCCGTGTGCACTCCCCTTCGGGTAAACGAGGCTCCTGGGGTGATTCCCTGCCCAAGAATGGCAAGCAGCCTGCCTCCTTTCAATGAGACGCACGTGGGGTGTGAGAGGCTTGGCAGCAGAGAAGAAGCAAGAGGGGCAGCCAGAGAGGGGATTTGCATGCAGCTTGAAGGCCCCAGATCTCCTGCCTCCCAACCAGGGCCTGGCGGCTCTGCCCCCCGGGCCCCATTCCCAGGTGGGCACCCAGCTTCAGGATCTGCCCTTTCCCAGCCATGAAACCACACCCAGGCCGCACGCGGAGCCCTGCCAAGGGGGAACGTTGCTCCCCGCATGGGCTGGGTGGCACGACTGGCTTAGGGGAGAGAAGGCCCTAGGAGGCCTTCAGGGTGCTGCCCCAGCACAGCAGTGCTCAGGCAAAGGCACTCTGCTTTCTGTAGGCTGGATGCACACTGGAGTTGCTGCTTGAGGCCGAGAGAGCTCCGCAGGGCGAGCCAGGGCTGAAGGCAAAGCAGAGAGGTTTTGGGTGGAGCGATGGCACCATCTGCTGGCTGACCAGCATGGGAGGAGAGGCCTCACTCCAAAGGAGGTCCTGAGGACATTTGCAAGCAGGAGGCACTCTGGCTGCACAAGCTCGAGAGTCCTGCTGAGGACTTGCCTCTGGCAGCAGAGTGGGTGCCAAGGGCCTGTGGGTGGGAAAGTGCTCGGAAGCCACAGGGGAGGCTTTGGGCCCCCAGTGCTCTCCGACGGAAAACGCTGCAGGCCCCGGCATCCACGAACTCCTCCAAGGCTTTGCAGTGGGAAAGCTGTCCATAGCAGAGGGCTCCCTGCCAGGTGCTGCAGGCCTTTGGGCATGGCTCAGCTGCAGCTTCCTTGCAGGCTGCTGGTCCAGGGGCGTGTGTCCCCTGGGCCAGAGTGCTGGAGGAGGAGCTCCTAGCAAGGGGAGAGCAAGCCCCTTGTTTCCTTGGCCTAGACTGGCCTGGGCACACAGAGGCCTGCCAGCAGTGAAGACAGGGCAGGCAGCAAGGGGGTGTGGCAGGCAGCGAAGAGGTGGCAGGAGTCCTGCTTGCAAGTGGGGTCATGCCTGTCTTGTGCTCAGGCCCCAGTGGCCACGTGCACACACAGCCTCCGGACCTGCAGCTTCCCAGCAGTGCAGGAGACACACAGGCAACCCCCTGGGGCCTACTCGAATGAACTGTGCTCTGTCGAGGCCCTGCTGGCTGGCAGTGGCCTAGGCCAGCCCGGGCCCTCGGGAGGCCTGGCTGAGCCTGGGCTGGGGCCCACCCTAGCAGTGCCCAGGCCAAGCCTGGGACTGGAGGCCAGGCTCCAGGCTCATTCCAGCTTGAGCCTGGTGCACAGAGCCTTCAGCTCGGACTTGCAGGGGCACTGCTCAGCACAGTGGCTTTGGCCTGCCATCCACGTTCCTCACTCGGGCCCTTCTGCCTGTCAGAGCCCCACTCCCTCGAAGTGTGTTCCTGAGGCAGTTGGACAGTTGGGGAAGTGGAGGCTCTCCCAGCACGGGTGGCCTGCCTAGAGCATGGCTCTGGGTCCAAAGAGGACTCCCTGCACCTCAGGCACTGGCGAGAGCTTTTGTGCACACAGGAGACCCTTGGCACACACAGTGTTTCCCCACGGAAAGCAGTGTGAGAACGAGCCCCTGCCAGGGAAGCACGGCCCTCTCCCACAGAAGCCCTCCATGCGACAGGCTGCCATGGACTCGGCTCCAGGCCTTTGTGGCTGGAGAGACGGCAGCTCCTCTGGAGGCTCTGGGTCCGTGTGCACTCCCCTTCGGGTAAACGAGGCTCCTGGGGTGATTCCCTGCCCAAGAATGGCAAGCAGCCTGCCTCCTTTCAATGAGACGCACGTGGGGTGTGAGAGGCTTGGCAGCAGAGAAGAAGCAAGAGGGGCAGCCAGAGAGGGGATTTGCATGCAGCTTGAAGGCCCCAGATCTCCTGCCTCCCAACCAGGGCCTGGCGGCTCTGCCCCCCGGGCCCCATTCCCAGGTGGGCACCCAGCTTCAGGATCTGCCCTTTCCCAGCCATGAAACCACACCCAGGCCACACGCGGAGCCCTGCCAAGGGGGAACGTTGCTCCCCGCATGGGCTGGGTGGCACGACTGGCTTAGGGGAGAGAAGGCCCTAGGAGGCCTTCAGGGTGCTGCCCCAGCACAGCAGTGCTCAGGCAAAGGCACTCTGCTTTCTGTAGGCTGGATGCACACTGGAGTTGCTGCTTGAGGCAGAGAGAGCTCCGCAGGGCGAGCCAGGGCTGAAGGCAAAGCAGAGAGGTTTTGGGTGGAGCGATGGCACCATCTGCTGGCTGACCAGCATGGGAGGAGAGGCCTCACTCCAAAGGAGGTCCTGAGGACATTTGCAAGCAGGAGGCACTCTGGCTGCACAAGCTCGAGAGTCCTGCTGAGGACTTGCCTCTGGCAGCAGAGTGGGTGCCAAGGGCCTGTGGGTGGGAAAGTGCTCGGAAGCCACAGGGGAGGCTTTGGGCCCCCAGTGCTCTCCGACGGAAAACGCTGCAGGCCCCGGCATCCACGAACTCCTCCAAGGCTTTGCAGTGGGAAAGCTGTCCATAGCAGAGGGCTCCCTGCCAGGTGCTGCAGGCCTTTGGGCATGGCTCAGCTGCAGCTTCCTTGCAGGCTGCTGGTCCAGGGGCGTGTGTCCCCTGGGCCAGAGTGCTGGAGGAGGAGCTCCTAGCAAGGGGAGAGCAAGCCCCTTGTTTCCTTGGCCTAGACTGGCCTGGGCACACAGAGGCCTGCCAGCAGTGAAGACAGGGCAGGCAGCAAGGGGGTGTGGCAGGCAGCGAAGAGGTGGCAGGAGTCCTGCTTGCAAGTGGGGTCATGCCTGTCTTGTGCTCAGGCCCCAGTGGCCACGTGCACACACAGCCTCCGGACCTGCAGCTTCCCAGCAGTGCAGGAGACACCCAGGCAACCCCCTGGGGCCTACTCGAATGAACTGTGCTCTGTCGAGGCCCTGCTGGCTGGCAGTGGCCTAGGCCAGCCCGGGCCCTCGGGAGGCCTGGCTGAGCCTGGGCTGGGGCCCACCCTAGCAGTGCCCAGGCCAAGCCTGGGACTGGAGGCCAGGCTCCAGGCTCATTCCAGCTTGAGCCTGGTGCACAGAGCCTTCAGCTCGGACTTGCAGGGGGACTGCTCAGCACAGTGGCTTTGGCCTGCCATCCACGTTCCTCACTCGGGCCCTTCTGCCTGTCAGAGCCCCACTCCCTCGACGTGTGTTCCTGAGGCAGTTGGACAGTTGGGGAAGTGGAGGCTCTCCCAGCACGGGAGGCCTGCCTAGAGCATGGCTCTGGGTCCAAAGAGGACTCCCTGCACCTCAGGCACTGGCGAGAGCTTTTGTGCACACAGGAGACCCTTGGCACACACAGTGTTTCCCCACGGAAAGCAGTGTGAGAACGAGCCCCTGCCAGGGAAGCACGGCCCTCTCCCACAGAAGCCCTCCATGCGACAGGCTGCCATGGACTCGGCTCCAGGCCTTTGTGGCTGGAGAGACGGCAGCTCCTCTGGAGGCTCTGGGTCCGTGTGCACTCCCCTTCGGGTAAACGAGGCTCCTGGGGTGATTCCCTGCCCAAGAATGGCAAGCAGCCTGCCTCCTTTCAATGAGACGCACGTGGGGTGTGAGAGGCTTGGCAGCAGAGAAGAAGCAAGAGGGGCAGCCAGAGAGGGGATTTGCATGCAGCTTGAAGGCCCCAGATCTCCTGCCTCCCAACCAGGGCCTGGCGGCTCTGCCCCCCGGGCCCCATTCCCAGGTGGGCACCCAGCTTCAGGATCTGCCCTTTCCCAGCCATGAAACCACACCCAGGCCGCACGCGGAGCCCTGCCAAGGGGGAACGTTGCTCCCCGCATGGGCTGGGTGGCACGACTGGCTTAGGGGAGAGAAGGCCCTAGGAGGCCTTCAGGGTGCTGCCCCAGCACAGCAGTGCTCAGGCAAAGGCACTCTGCTTTCTGTAGGCTGGATGCACACTGGAGTTGCTGCTTGAGGCCGAGAGAGCTCCGCAGGGCGAGCCAGGGCTGAAGGCAAAGCAGAGAGGTTTTGGGTGGAGCGATGGCACCATCTGCTGGCTGACCAGCATGGGAGGAGAGGCCTCACTCCAAAGGAGGTCCTGAGGACATTTGCAAGCAGGAGGCACTCTGGCTGCACAAGCTCGAGAGTCCTGCTGAGGACTTGCCTCTGGCAGCAGAGTGGGTGCCAAGGGCCTGTGGGTGGGAAAGTGCTCGGAAGCCACAGGGGAGGCTTTGGGCCCCCAGTGCTCTCCGACGGAAAACGCTGCAGGCCCCGGCATCCACGAACTCCTCCAAGGCTTTGCAGTGGGAAAGCTGTCCATAGCAGAGGGCTCCCTGCCAGGTGCTGCAGGCCTTTGGGCATGGCTCAGCTGCAGCTTCCTTGCAGGCTGCTGGTCCAGGGGCGTGTGTCCCCTGGGCCAGAGTGCTGGAGGAGGAGCTCCTAGCAAGGGGAGAGCAAGCCCCTTGTTTCCTTGGCCTAGACTGGCCTGGGCACACAGAGGCCTGCCAGCAGTGAAGACAGGGCAGGCAGCAAGGGGGTGTGGCAGGCAGCGAAGAGGTGGCAGGAGTCCTGCTTGCAAGTGGGGTCATGCCTGTCTTGTGCTCAGGCCCCAGTGGCCACGTGCACACACAGCCTCCGGACCTGCAGCTTCCCAGCAGTGCAGGAGACACCCAGGCAACCCCCTGGGGCCTACTCGAATGAACTGTGCTCTGTCGAGGCCCTGCTGGCTGGCAGTGGCCTAGGCCAGCCCGGGCCCTCGGGAGGCCTGGCTGAGCCTGGGCTGGGGCCCACCCTAGCAGTGCCCAGGCCAAGCCTGGGACTGGAGGCCAGGCTCCAGGCTCCTTCCAGCTTGAGCCTGGTGCACAGAGCCTTCAGCTCGGACTTGCAGGGGGACTGCTCAGCACAGTGGCTTTGGCCTGCCATCCACGTTCCTCACTCGGGCCCTTCTGCCTGTCAGAGCCCCACTCCCTCGACGTGTGTTCCTGAGGCAGTTGGACAGTTGGGGAAGTGGAGGCTCTCCCAGCACGGGAGGCCTGCCTAGAGCATGGCTCTGGGTCCAAAGAGGACTCCCTGCACCTCAGGCACTGGCGAGAGCTTTTGTGCACACAGGAGACCCTTGGCACACACAGTGTTTCCCCACGGAAAGCAGTGTGAGAACGAGCCCCTGCCAGGGAAGCACGGCCCTCTCCCACAGAAGCCCTCCATGCGACAGGCTGCCATGGACTCGGCTCCAGGCCTTTGTGGCTGGAGAGACGGCAGCTCCTCTGGAGGCTCTGGGTCCGTGTGCACTCCCCTTCGGGTAAACGAGGCTCCTGGGGTGATTCCCTGCCCAAGAATGGCAAGCAGCCTGCCTCCTTTCAATGAGACGCACGTGGGGTGTGAGAGGCTTGGCAGCAGAGAAGAAGCAAGAGGGGCAGCCAGAGAGGGGATTTGCATGCAGCTTGAAGGCCCCAGATCTCCTGCCTCCCAACCAGGGCCTGGCGGCTCTGCCCCCCGGGCCCCATTCCCAGGTGGGCACCCAGCTTCAGGATCTGCCCTTTCCCAGCCATGAAACCACACCCAGGCCGCACGCGGAGCCCTGCCAAGGGGGAACGTTGCTCCCCGCATGGGCTGGGTGGCACGACTGGCTTAGGGGAGAGAAGGCCCTAGGAGGCCTTCAGGGTGCTGCCCCAGCACAGCAGTGCTCAGGCAAAGGCACTCTGCTTTCTGTAGGCTGGATGCACACTGGAGTTGCTGCTTGAGGCCGAGAGAGCTCCGCAGGGCGAGCCAGGGCTGAAGGCAAAGCAGAGAGGTTTTGGGTGGAGCGATGGCACCATCTGCTGGCTGACCAGCATGGGAGGAGAGGCCTCACTCCAAAGGAGGTCCTGAGGACATTTGCAAGCAGGAGGCACTCTGGCTGCACAAGCTCGAGAGTCCTGCTGAGGACTTGCCTCTGGCAGCAGAGTGGGTGCCAAGGGCCTGTGGGTGGGAAAGTGCTCGGAAGCCACAGGGGAGGCTTTGGGCCCCCAGTGCTCTCCGACGGAAAACGCTGCAGGCCCCGGCATCCACGAACTCCTCCAAGGCTTTGCAGTGGGAAAGCTGTCCATAGCAGAGGGCTCCCTGCCAGGTGCTGCAGGCCTTTGGGCATGGCTCAGCTGCAGCTTCCTTGCAGGCTGCTGGTCCAGGGGCGTGTGTCCCCTGGGCCAGAGTGCTGGAGGAGGAGCTCCTAGCAAGGGGAGAGCAAGCCCCTTGTTTCCTTGGCCTAGACTGGCCTGGGCACACAGAGGCCTGCCAGCAGTGAAGACAGGGCAGGCAGCAAGGGGGTGTGGCAGGCAGCGAAGAGGTGGCAGGAGTCCTGCTTGCAAGTGGGGTCATGCCTGTCTTGTGCTCAGGCCCCAGTGGCCACGTGCACACACAGCCTCCGGACCTGCAGCTTCCCAGCAGTGCAGGAGACACACAGGCAACCCCCTGGGGCCTACTCGAATGAACTGTGCTCTGTCGAGGCCCTGCTGGCTGGCAGTGGCCTAGGCCAGCCCGGGCCCTCGGGAGGCCTGGCTGAGCCTGGGCTGGGGCCCACCCTAGCAGTGCCCAGGCCAAGCCTGGGACTGGAGGCCAGGCTCCAGGCTCATTCCAGCTTGAGCCTGGTGCACAGAGCCTTCAGCTCGGACTTGCAGGGGCACTGCTCAGCACAGTGGCTTTGGCCTGCCATCCACGTTCCTCACTCGGGCCCTTCTGCCTGTCAGAGCCCCACTCCCTCGACGTGTGTTCCTGAGGCAGTTGGACAGTTGGGGAAGTGGAGGCTCTCCCAGCACGGGAGGCCTGCCTAGAGCATGGCTCTGGGTCCAAAGAGGACTCCCTGCACCTCAGGCACTGGCGAGAGCTTTTGTGCACACAGGAGACCCTTGGCACACACAGTGTTTCCCCACGGAAAGCAGTGTGAGAACGAGCCCCTGCCAGGGAAGCACGGCCCTCTCCCACAGAAGCCCTCCATGCGACAGGCTGCCATGGACTCGGCTCCAGGCCTTTGTGGCTGGAGAGACGGCAGCTCCTCTGGAGGCTCTGGGTCCGTGTGCACTCCCCTTCGGGTAAACGAGGCTCCTGGGGTGATTCCCTGCCCAAGAATGGCAAGCAGCCTGCCTCCTTTCAATGAGACGCACGTGGGGTGTGAGAGGCTTGGCAGCAGAGAAGAAGCAAGAGGGGCAGCCAGAGAGGGGATTTGCATGCAGCTTGAAGGCCCCAGATCTCCTGCCTCCCAACCAGGGCCTGGCGGCTCTGCCCCCCGGGCCCCATTCCCAGGTGGGCACCCAGCTTCAGGATCTGCCCTTTCCCAGCCATGAAACCACACCCAGGCCACACGCGGAGCCCTGCCAAGGGGGAACGTTGCTCCCCGCATGGGCTGGGTGGCACGACTGGCTTAGGGGAGAGAAGGCCCTAGGAGGCCTTCAGGGTGCTGCCCCAGCACAGCAGTGCTCAGGCAAAGGCACTCTGCTTTCTGTAGGCTGGATGCACACTGGAGTTGCTGCTTGAGGCAGAGAGAGCTCCGCAGGGCGAGCCAGGGCTGAAGGCAAAGCAGAGAGGTTTTGGGTGGAGCGATGGCACCATCTGCTGGCTGACCAGCATGGGAGGAGAGGCCTCACTCCAAAGGAGGTCCTGAGGACATTTGCAAGCAGGAGGCACTCTGGCTGCACAAGCTCGAGAGTCCTGCTGAGGACTTGCCTCTGGCAGCAGAGTGGGTGCCAAGGGCCTGTGGGTGGGAAAGTGCTCGGAAGCCACAGGGGAGGCTTTGGGCCCCCAGTGCTCTCCGACGGAAAACGCTGCAGGCCCCGGCATCCACGAACTCCTCCAAGGCTTTGCAGTGGGAAAGCTGTCCATAGCAGAGGGCTCCCTGCCAGGTGCTGCAGGCCTTTGGGCATGGCTCAGCTGCAGCTTCCTTGCAGGCTGCTGGTCCAGGGGCGTGTGTCCCCTGGGCCAGAGTGCTGGAGGAGGAGCTCCTAGCAAGGGGAGAGCAAGCCCCTTGTTTCCTTGGCCTAGACTGGCCTGGGCACACAGAGGCCTGCCAGCAGTGAAGACAGGGCAGGCAGCAAGGGGGTGTGGCAGGCAGCGAAGAGGTGGCAGGAGTCCTGCTTGCAAGTGGGGTCATGCCTGTCTTGTGCTCAGGCCCCAGTGGCCACGTGCACACACAGCCTCCGGACCTGCAGCTTCCCAGCAGTGCAGGAGACACCCAGGCAACCCCCTGGGGCCTACTCGAATGAACTGTGCTCTGTCGAGGCCCTGCTGGCTGGCAGTGGCCTAGGCCAGCCCGGGCCCTCGGGAGGCCTGGCTGAGCCTGGGCTGGGGCCCACCCTAGCAGTGCCCAGGCCAAGCCTGGGACTGGAGGCCAGGCTCCAGGCTCATTCCAGCTTGAGCCTGGTGCACAGAGCCTTCAGCTCGGACTTGCAGGGGGACTGCTCAGCACAGTGGCTTTGGCCTGCCATCCACGTTCCTCACTCGGGCCCTTCTGCCTGTCAGAGCCCCACTCCCTCGACGTGTGTTCCTGAGGCAGTTGGACAGTTGGGGAAGTGGAGGCTCTCCCAGCACGGGAGGCCTGCCTAGAGCATGGCTCTGGGTCCAAAGAGGACTCCCTGCACCTCAGGCACTGGCGAGAGCTTTTGTGCACACAGGAGACCCTTGGCACACACAGTGTTTCCCCACGGAAAGCAGTGTGAGAACGAGCCCCTGCCAGGGAAGCACGGCCCTCTCCCACAGAAGCCCTCCATGCGACAGGCTGCCATGGACTCGGCTCCAGGCCTTTGTGGCTGGAGAGACGGCAGCTCCTCTGGAGGCTCTGGGTCCGTGTGCACTCCCCTTCGGGTAAACGAGGCTCCTGGGGTGATTCCCTGCCCAAGAATGGCAAGCAGCCTGCCTCCTTTCAATGAGACGCACGTGGGGTGTGAGAGGCTTGGCAGCAGAGAAGAAGCAAGAGGGGCAGCCAGAGAGGGGATTTGCATGCAGCTTGAAGGCCCCAGATCTCCTGCCTCCCAACCAGGGCCTGGCGGCTCTGCCCCCCGGGCCCCATTCCCAGGTGGGCACCCAGCTTCAGGATCTGCCCTTTCCCAGCCATGAAACCACACCCAGGCCGCACGCGGAGCCCTGCCAAGGGGGAACGTTGCTCCCCGCATGGGCTGGGTGGCACGACTGGCTTAGGGGAGAGAAGGCCCTAGGAGGCCTTCAGGGTGCTGCCCCAGCACAGCAGTGCTCAGGCAAAGGCACTCTGCTTTCTGTAGGCTGGATGCACACTGGAGTTGCTGCTTGAGGCCGAGAGAGCTCCGCAGGGCGAGCCAGGGCTGAAGGCAAAGCAGAGAGGTTTTGGGTGGAGCGATGGCACCATCTGCTGGCTGACCAGCATGGGAGGAGAGGCCTCACTCCAAAGGAGGTCCTGAGGACATTTGCAAGCAGGAGGCACTCTGGCTGCACAAGCTCGAGAGTCCTGCTGAGGACTTGCCTCTGGCAGCAGAGTGGGTGCCAAGGGCCTGTGGGTGGGAAAGTGCTCGGAAGCCACAGGGGAGGCTTTGGGCCCCCAGTGCTCTCCGACGGAAAACGCTGCAGGCCCCGGCATCCACGAACTCCTCCAAGGCTTTGCAGTGGGAAAGCTGTCCATAGCAGAGGGCTCCCTGCCAGGTGCTGCAGGCCTTTGGGCATGGCTCAGCTGCAGCTTCCTTGCAGGCTGCTGGTCCAGGGGCGTGTGTCCCCTGGGCCAGAGTGCTGGAGGAGGAGCTCCTAGCAAGGGGAGAGCAAGCCCCTTGTTTCCTTGGCCTAGACTGGCCTGGGCACACAGAGGCCTGCCAGCAGTGAAGACAGGGCAGGCAGCAAGGGGGTGTGGCAGGCAGCGAAGAGGTGGCAGGAGTCCTGCTTGCAAGTGGGGTCATGCCTGTCTTGTGCTCAGGCCCCAGTGGCCACGTGCACACACAGCCTCCGGACCTGCAGCTTCCCAGCAGTGCAGGAGACACCCAGGCAACCCCCTGGGGCCTACTCGAATGAACTGTGCTCTGTCGAGGCCCTGCTGGCTGGCAGTGGCCTAGGCCAGCCCGGGCCCTCGGGAGGCCTGGCTGAGCCTGGGCTGGGGCCCACCCTAGCAGTGCCCAGGCCAAGCCTGGGACTGGAGGCCAGGCTCCAGGCTCCTTCCAGCTTGAGCCTGGTGCACAGAGCCTTCAGCTCGGACTTGCAGGGGGACTGCTCAGCACAGTGGCTTTGGCCTGCCATCCACGTTCCTCACTCGGGCCCTTCTGCCTGTCAGAGCCCCACTCCCTCGACGTGTGTTCCTGAGGCAGTTGGACAGTTGGGGAAGTGGAGGCTCTCCCAGCACGGGAGGCCTGCCTAGAGCATGGCTCTGGGTCCAAAGAGGACTCCCTGCACCTCAGGCACTGGCGAGAGCTTTTGTGCACACAGGAGACCCTTGGCACACACAGTGTTTCCCCACGGAAAGCAGTGTGAGAACGAGCCCCTGCCAGGGAAGCACGGCCCTCTCCCACAGAAGCCCTCCATGCGACAGGCTGCCATGGACTCGGCTCCAGGCCTTTGTGGCTGGAGAGACGGCAGCTCCTCTGGAGGCTCTGGGTCCGTGTGCACTCCCCTTCGGGTAAACGAGGCTCCTGGGGTGATTCCCTGCCCAAGAATGGCAAGCAGCCTGCCTCCTTTCAATGAGACGCACGTGGGGTGTGAGAGGCTTGGCAGCAGAGAAGAAGCAAGAGGGGCAGCCAGAGAGGGGATTTGCATGCAGCTTGAAGGCCCCAGATCTCCTGCCTCCCAACCAGGGCCTGGCGGCTCTGCCCCCCGGGCCCCATTCCCAGGTGGGCACCCAGCTTCAGGATCTGCCCTTTCCCAGCCATGAAACCACACCCAGGCCGCACGCGGAGCCCTGCCAAGGGGGAACGTTGCTCCCCGCATGGGCTGGGTGGCACGACTGGCTTAGGGGAGAGAAGGCCCTAGGAGGCCTTCAGGGTGCTGCCCCAGCACAGCAGTGCTCAGGCAAAGGCACTCTGCTTTCTGTAGGCTGGATGCACACTGGAGTTGCTGCTTGAGGCCGAGAGAGCTCCGCAGGGCGAGCCAGGGCTGAAGGCAAAGCAGAGAGGTTTTGGGTGGAGCGATGGCACCATCTGCTGGCTGACCAGCATGGGAGGAGAGGCCTCACTCCAAAGGAGGTCCTGAGGACATTTGCAAGCAGGAGGCACTCTGGCTGCACAAGCTCGAGAGTCCTGCTGAGGACTTGCCTCTGGCAGCAGAGTGGGTGCCAAGGGCCTGTGGGTGGGAAAGTGCTCGGAAGCCACAGGGGAGGCTTTGGGCCCCCAGTGCTCTCCGACGGAAAACGCTGCAGGCCCCGGCATCCACGAACTCCTCCAAGGCTTTGCAGTGGGAAAGCTGTCCATAGCAGAGGGCTCCCTGCCAGGTGCTGCAGGCCTTTGGGCATGGCTCAGCTGCAGCTTCCTTGCAGGCTGCTGGTCCAGGGGCGTGTGTCCCCTGGGCCAGAGTGCTGGAGGAGGAGCTCCTAGCAAGGGGAGAGCAAGCCCCTTGTTTCCTTGGCCTAGACTGGCCTGGGCACACAGAGGCCTGCCAGCAGTGAAGACAGGGCAGGCAGCAAGGGGGTGTGGCAGGCAGCGAAGAGGTGGCAGGAGTCCTGCTTGCAAGTGGGGTCATGCCTGTCTTGTGCTCAGGCCCCAGTGGCCACGTGCACACACAGCCTCCGGACCTGCAGCTTCCCAGCAGTGCAGGAGACACACAGGCAACCCCCTGGGGCCTACTCGAATGAACTGTGCTCTGTCGAGGCCCTGCTGGCTGGCAGTGGCCTAGGCCAGCCCGGGCCCTCGGGAGGCCTGGCTGAGCCTGGGCTGGGGCCCACCCTAGCAGTGCCCAGGCCAAGCCTGGGACTGGAGGCCAGGCTCCAGGCTCATTCCAGCTTGAGCCTGGTGCACAGAGCCTTCAGCTCGGACTTGCAGGGGCACTGCTCAGCACAGTGGCTTTGGCCTGCCATCCACGTTCCTCACTCGGGCCCTTCTGCCTGTCAGAGCCCCACTCCCTCGACGTGTGTTCCTGAGGCAGTTGGACAGTTGGGGAAGTGGAGGCTCTCCCAGCACGGGAGGCCTGCCTAGAGCATGGCTCTGGGTCCAAAGAGGACTCCCTGCACCTCAGGCACTGGCGAGAGCTTTTGTGCACACAGGAGACCCTTGGCACACACAGTGTTTCCCCACGGAAAGCAGTGTGAGAACGAGCCCCTGCCAGGGAAGCACGGCCCTCTCCCACAGAAGCCCTCCATGCGACAGGCTGCCATGGACTCGGCTCCAGGCCTTTGTGGCTGGAGAGACGGCAGCTCCTCTGGAGGCTCTGGGTCCGTGTGCACTCCCCTTCGGGTAAACGAGGCTCCTGGGGTGACTCCCTGCCCAAGAATGGCAAGCAGCCTGCCTCCTTTCAATAAGACGCACGTGGGGTGTGAGAGGCTTGGCAGCAGAGAAGAAGCAAGAGGGGCAGCCAGAGAGGGGATTTGCATGCAGCTTGAAGGCCCCAGATCTCCTGCCTCCCAACCAGGGCCTGGCGGCTCTGCCCCCCGGGCCCCATTCCCAGGTGGGCACCCAGCTTCAGGATCTGCCCTTTCCCAGCCATGAAACCACACCCAGGCCACACGCGGAGCCCTGCCAAGGGGGAACGTTGCTCCCCGCATGGGCTGGGTGGCACGACTGGCTTAGGGGAGAGAAGGCCCTAGGAGGCCTTCAGGGTGCTGCCCCAGCACAGCAGTGCTCAGGCAAAGGCACTCTGCTTTCTGTAGGCTGGATGCACACTGGAGTTGCTGCTTGAGGCCGAGAGAGCTCCGCAGGGCGAGCCAGGGCTGAAGGCAAAGCAGAGAGGTTTTGGGTGGAGCGATGGCACCATCTGCTGGCTGACCAGCATGGGAGGAGAGGCCTCACTCCAAAGGAGGTCCTGAGGACATTTGCAAGCAGGAGGCACTCTGGCTGCACAAGCTCGAGAGTCCTGCTGAGGACTTGCCTCTGGCAGCAGAGTGGGTGCCAAGGGCCTGTGGGTGGGAAAGTGCTCGGAAGCCACAGGGGAGGCTTTGGGCCCCCAGTGCTCTCCGACGGAAAACGCTGCAGGCCCCGGCATCCACGAACTCCTCCAAGGCTTTGCAGTGGGAAAGCTGTCCATAGCAGAGGGCTCCCTGCCAGGTGCTGCAGGCCTTTGGGCATGGCTCAGCTGCAGCTTCCTTGCAGGCTGCTGGTCCAGGGGCGTGTGTCCCCTGGGCCAGAGTGCTGGAGGAGGAGCTCCTAGCAAGGGGAGAGCAAGCCCCTTGTTTCCTTGGCCTAGACTGGCCTGGGCACACAGAGGCCTGCCAGCAGTGAAGACAGGGCAGGCAGCAAGGGGGTGTGGCAGGCAGCGAAGAGGTGGCAGGAGTCCTGCTTGCAAGTGGGGTCATGCCTGTCTTGTGCTCAGGCCCCAGTGGCCACGTGCACACACAGCCTCCGGACCTGCAGCTTCCCAGCAGTGCAGGAGACACCCAGGCAACCCCCTGGGGCCTACTCGAATGAACTGTGCTCTGTCGAGGCCCTGCTGGCTGGCAGTGGCCTAGGCCAGCCCGGGCCCTCGGGAGGCCTGGCTGAGCCTGGGCTGGGGCCCACCCTAGCAGTGCCCAGGCCAAGCCTGGGACTGGAGGCCAGGCTCCAGGCTCATTCCAGCTTGAGCCTGGTGCACAGAGCCTTCAGCTCGGACTTGCAGGGGGACTGCTCAGCACAGTGGCTTTGGCCTGCCATCCACGTTCCTCACTCGGGCCCTTCTGCCTGTCAGAGCCCCACTCCCTCGACGTGTGTTCCTGAGGCAGTTGGACAGTTGGGGAAGTGGAGGCTCTCCCAGCACGGGAGGCCTGCCTAGAGCATGGCTCTGGGTCCAAAGAGGACTCCCTGCACCTCAGGCACTGGCGAGAGCTTTTGTGCACACAGGAGACCCTTGGCACACACAGTGTTTCCCCACGGAAAGCAGTGTGAGAACGAGCCCCTGCCAGGGAAGCACGGCCCTCTCCCACAGAAGCCCTCCATGCGACAGGCTGCCATGGACTCGGCTCCAGGCCTTTGTGGCTGGAGAGACGGCAGCTCCTCTGGAGGCTCTGGGTCCGTGTGCACTCCCCTTCGGGTAAACGAGGCTCCTGGGGTGATTCCCTGCCCAAGAATGGCAAGCAGCCTGCCTCCTTTCAATGAGACGCACGTGGGGTGTGAGAGGCTTGGCAGCAGAGAAGAAGCAAGAGGGGCAGCCAGAGAGGGGATTTGCATGCAGCTTGAAGGCCCCAGATCTCCTGCCTCCCAACCAGGGCCTGGCGGCTCTGCCCCCCGGGCCCCATTCCCAGGTGGGCACCCAGCTTCAGGATCTGCCCTTTCCCAGCCATGAAACCACACCCAGGCCGCACGCGGAGCCCTGCCAAGGGGGAACGTTGCTCCCCGCATGGGCTGGGTGGCACGACTGGCTTAGGGGAGAGAAGGCCCTAGGAGGCCTTCAGGGTGCTGCCCCAGCACAGCAGTGCTCAGGCAAAGGCACTCTGCTTTCTGTAGGCTGGATGCACACTGGAGTTGCTGCTTGAGGCCGAGAGAGCTCCGCAGGGCGAGCCAGGGCTGAAGGCAAAGCAGAGAGGTTTTGGGTGGAGCGATGGCACCATCTGCTGGCTGACCAGCATGGGAGGAGAGGCCTCACTCCAAAGGAGGTCCTGAGGACATTTGCAAGCAGGAGGCACTCTGGCTGCACAAGCTCGAGAGTCCTGCTGAGGACTTGCCTCTGGCAGCAGAGTGGGTGCCAAGGGCCTGTGGGTGGGAAAGTGCTCGGAAGCCACAGGGGAGGCTTTGGGCCCCCAGTGCTCTCCGACGGAAAACGCTGCAGGCCCCGGCATCCACGAACTCCTCCAAGGCTTTGCAGTGGGAAAGCTGTCCATAGCAGAGGGCTCCCTGCCAGGTGCTGCAGGCCTTTGGGCATGGCTCAGCTGCAGCTTCCTTGCAGGCTGCTGGTCCAGGGGCGTGTGTCCCCTGGGCCAGAGTGCTGGAGGAGGAGCTCCTAGCAAGGGGAGAGCAAGCCCCTTGTTTCCTTGGCCTAGACTGGCCTGGGCACACAGAGGCCTGCCAGCAGTGAAGACAGGGCAGGCAGCAAGGGGGTGTGGCAGGCAGCGAAGAGGTGGCAGGAGTCCTGCTTGCAAGTGGGGTCATGCCTGTCTTGTGCTCAGGCCCCAGTGGCCACGTGCACACACAGCCTCCGGACCTGCAGCTTCCCAGCAGTGCAGGAGACACACAGGCAACCCCCTGGGGCCTACTCGAATGAACTGTGCTCTGTCGAGGCCCTGCTGGCTGGCAGTGGCCTAGGCCAGCCCGGGCCCTCGGGAGGCCTGGCTGAGCCTGGGCTGGGGCCCACCCTAGCAGTGCCCAGGCCAAGCCTGGGACTGGAGGCCAGGCTCCAGGCTCATTCCAGCTTGAGCCTGGTGCACAGAGCCTTCAGCTCGGACTTGCAGGGGCACTGCTCAGCACAGTGGCTTTGGCCTGCCATCCACGTTCCTCACTCGGGCCCTTCTGCCTGTCAGAGCCCCACTCCCTCGACGTGTGTTCCTGAGGCAGTTGGACAGTTGGGGAAGTGGAGGCTCTCCCAGCACGGGAGGCCTGCCTAGAGCATGGCTCTGGGTCCAAAGAGGACTCCCTGCACCTCAGGCACTGGCGAGAGCTTTTGTGCACACAGGAGACCCTTGGCACACACAGTGTTTCCCCACGGAAAGCAGTGTGAGAACGAGCCCCTGCCAGGGAAGCACGGCCCTCTCCCACAGAAGCCCTCCATGCGACAGGCTGCCATGGACTCGGCTCCAGGCCTTTGTGGCTGGAGAGACGGCAGCTCCTCTGGAGGCTCTGGGTCCGTGTGCACTCCCCTTCGGGTAAACGAGGCTCCTGGGGTGATTCCCTGCCCAAGAATGGCAAGCAGCCTGCCTCCTTTCAATGAGACGCACGTGGGGTGTGAGAGGCTTGGCAGCAGAGAAGAAGCAAGAGGGGCAGCCAGAGAGGGGATTTGCATGCAGCTTGAAGGCCCCAGATCTCCTGCCTCCCAACCAGGGCCTGGCGGCTCTGCCCCCCGGGCCCCATTCCCAGGTGGGCACCCAGCTTCAGGATCTGCCCTTTCCCAGCCATGAAACCACACCCAGGCCGCACGCGGAGCCCTGCCAAGGGGGAACGTTGCTCCCCGCATGGGCTGGGTGGCACGACTGGCTTAGGGGAGAGAAGGCCCTAGGAGGCCTTCAGGGTGCTGCCCCAGCACAGCAGTGCTCAGGCAAAGGCACTCTGCTTTCTGTAGGCTGGATGCACACTGGAGTTGCTGCTTGAGGCCGAGAGAGCTCCGCAGGGCGAGCCAGGGCTGAAGGCAAAGCAGAGAGGTTTTGGGTGGAGCGATGGCACCATCTGCTGGCTGACCAGCATGGGAGGAGAGGCCTCACTCCAAAGGAGGTCCTGAGGACATTTGCAAGCAGGAGGCACTCTGGCTGCACAAGCTCGAGAGTCCTGCTGAGGACTTGCCTCTGGCAGCAGAGTGGGTGCCAAGGGCCTGTGGGTGGGAAAGTGCTCGGAAGCCACAGGGGAGGCTTTGGGCCCCCAGTGCTCTCCGACGGAAAACGCTGCAGGCCCCGGCATCCACGAACTCCTCCAAGGCTTTGCAGTGGGAAAGCTGTCCATAGCAGAGGGCTCCCTGCCAGGTGCTGCAGGCCTTTGGGCATGGCTCAGCTGCAGCTTCCTTGCAGGCTGCTGGTCCAGGGGCGTGTGTCCCCTGGGCCAGAGTGCTGGAGGAGGAGCTCCTAGCAAGGGGAGAGCAAGCCCCTTGTTTCCTTGGCCTAGACTGGCCTGGGCACACAGAGGCCTGCCAGCAGTGAAGACAGGGCAGGCAGCAAGGGGGTGTGGCAGGCAGCGAAGAGGTGGCAGGAGTCCTGCTTGCAAGTGGGGTCATGCCTGTCTTGTGCTCAGGCCCCAGTGGCCACGTGCACACACAGCCTCCGGACCTGCAGCTTCCCAGCAGTGCAGGAGACACCCAGGCAACCCCCTGGGGCCTACTCGAATGAACTGTGCTCTGTCGAGGCCCTGCTGGCTGGCAGTGGCCTAGGCCAGCCCGGGCCCTCGGGAGGCCTGGCTGAGCCTGGGCTGGGGCCCACCCTAGCAGTGCCCAGGCCAAGCCTGGGACTGGAGGCCAGGCTCCAGGCTCATTCCAGCTTGAGCCTGGTGCACAGAGCCTTCAGCTCGGACTTGCAGGGGGACTGCTCAGCACAGTGGCTTTGGCCTGCCATCCACGTTCCTCACTCGGGCCCTTCTGCCTGTCAGAGCCCCACTCCCTCGACGTGTGTTCCTGAGGCAGTTGGACAGTTGGGGAAGTGGAGGCTCTCCCAGCACGGGAGGCCTGCCTAGAGCATGGCTCTGGGTCCAAAGAGGACTCCCTGCACCTCAGGCACTGGCGAGAGCTTTTGTGCACACAGGAGACCCTTGGCACACACAGTGTTTCCCCACGGAAAGCAGTGTGAGAACGAGCCCCTGCCAGGGAAGCACGGCCCTCTCCCACAGAAGCCCTCCATGCGACAGGCTGCCATGGACTCGGCTCCAGGCCTTTGTGGCTGGAGAGACGGCAGCTCCTCTGGAGGCTCTGGGTCCGTGTGCACTCCCCTTCGGGTAAACGAGGCTCCTGGGGTGATTCCCTGCCCAAGAATGGCAAGCAGCCTGCCTCCTTTCAATGAGACGCACGTGGGGTGTGAGAGGCTTGGCAGCAGAGAAGAAGCAAGAGGGGCAGCCAGAGAGGGGATTTGCATGCAGCTTGAAGGCCCCAGATCTCCTGCCTCCCAACCAGGGCCTGGCGGCTCTGCCCCCCGGGCCCCATTCCCAGGTGGGCACCCAGCTTCAGGATCTGCCCTTTCCCAGCCATGAAACCACACCCAGGCCGCACGCGGAGCCCTGCCAAGGGGGAACGTTGCTCCCCGCATGGGCTGGGTGGCACGACTGGCTTAGGGGAGAGAAGGCCCTAGGAGGCCTTCAGGGTGCTGCCCCAGCACAGCAGTGCTCAGGCAAAGGCACTCTGCTTTCTGTAGGCTGGATGCACACTGGAGTTGCTGCTTGAGGCCGAGAGAGCTCCGCAGGGCGAGCCAGGGCTGAAGGCAAAGCAGAGAGGTTTTGGGTGGAGCGATGGCACCATCTGCTGGCTGACCAGCATGGGAGGAGAGGCCTCACTCCAAAGGAGG
This sequence comes from Hippopotamus amphibius kiboko, assembly GCF_030028045.1. Lineage (NCBI taxonomy): Eukaryota > Metazoa > Chordata > Mammalia > Artiodactyla > Hippopotamidae > Hippopotamus > Hippopotamus amphibius. The sequence goes on from NC_080201.1 coordinate 40,305,205, forward strand.
TCCTGAGGACATTTGCAAGCAGGAGGCACTCTGGCTGCACAAGCTCGAGAGTCCTGCTGAGGACTTGCCTCTGGCAGCAGAGTGGGTGCCAAGGGCCTGTGGGTGGGAAAGTGCTCGGAAGCCACAGGGGAGGCTTTGGGCCCCCAGTGCTCTCCGACGGAAAACGCTGCAGGCCCCGGCATCCACGAACTCCTCCAAGGCTTTGCAGTGGGAAAGCTGTCCATAGCAGAGGGCTCCCTGCCAGGTGCTGCAGGCCTTTGGGCATGGCTCAGCTGCAGCTTCCTTGCAGGCTGCTGGTCCAGGGGCGTGTGTCCCCTGGGCCAGAGTGCTGGAGGAGGAGCTCCTAGCAAGGGGAGAGCAAGCCCCTTGTTTCCTTGGCCTAGACTGGCCTGGGCACACAGAGGCCTGCCAGCAGTGAAGACAGGGCAGGCAGCAAGGGGGTGTGGCAGGCAGCGAAGAGGTGGCAGGAGTCCTGCTTGCAAGTGGGGTCATGCCTGTCTTGTGCTCAGGCCCCAGTGGCCACGTGCACACACAGCCTCCGGACCTGCAGCTTCCCAGCAGTGCAGGAGACACACAGGCAACCCCCTGGGGCCTACTCGAATGAACTGTGCTCTGTCGAGGCCCTGCTGGCTGGCAGTGGCCTAGGCCAGCCCGGGCCCTCGGGAGGCCTGGCTGAGCCTGGGCTGGGGCCCACCCTAGCAGTGCCCAGGCCAAGCCTGGGACTGGAGGCCAGGCTCCAGGCTCATTCCAGCTTGAGCCTGGTGCACAGAGCCTTCAGCTCGGACTTGCAGGGGGACTGCTCAGCACAGTGGCTTTGGCCTGCCATCCACGTTCCTCACTCGGGCCCTTCTGCCTGTCAGAGCCCCACTCCCTCGACGTGTGTTCCTGAGGCAGTTGGACAGTTGGGGAAGTGGAGGCTCTCCCAGCACGGGAGGCCTGCCTAGAGCATGGCTCTGGGTCCAAAGAGGACTCCCTGCACCTCAGGCACTGGCGAGAGCTTTTGTGCACACAGGAGACCCTTGGCACACACAGTGTTTCCCCACGGAAAGCAGTGTGAGAACGAGCCCCTGCCAGGGAAGCACGGCCCTCTCCCACAGAAGCCCTCCATGCGACAGGCTGCCATGGACTCGGCTCCAGGCCTTTGTGGCTGGAGAGACGGCAGCTCCTCTGGAGGCTCTGGGTCCGTGTGCACTCCCCTTCGGGTAAACGAGGCTCCTGGGGTGATTCCCTGCCCAAGAATGGCAAGCAGCCTGCCTCCTTTCAATGAGACGCACGTGGGGTGTGAGAGGCTTGGCAGCAGAGAAGAAGCAAGAGGGGCAGCCAGAGAGGGGATTTGCATGCAGCTTGAAGGCCCCAGATCTCCTGCCTCCCAACCAGGGCCTGGCGGCTCTGCCCCCCGGGCCCCATTCCCAGGTGGGCACCCAGCTTCAGGATCTGCCCTTTCCCAGCCATGAAACCACACCCAGGCCGCACGCGGAGCCCTGCCAAGGGGGAACGTTGCTCCCCGCATGGGCTGGGTGGCACGACTGGCTTAGGGGAGAGAAGGCCCTAGGAGGCCTTCAGGGTGCTGCCCCAGCACAGCAGTGCTCAGGCAAAGGCACTCTGCTTTCTGTAGGCTGGATGCACACTGGAGTTGCTGCTTGAGGCCGAGAGAGCTCCGCAGGGCGAGCCAGGGCTGAAGGCAAAGCAGAGAGGTTTTGGGTGGAGCGATGGCACCATCTGCTGGCTGACCAGCATGGGAGGAGAGGCCTCACTCCAAAGGAGGTCCTGAGGACATTTGCAAGCAGGAGGCACTCTGGCTGCACAAGCTCGAGAGTCCTGCTGAGGACTTGCCTCTGGCAGCAGAGTGGGTGCCAAGGGCCTGTGGGTGGGAAAGTGCTCGGAAGCCACAGGGGAGGCTTTGGGCCCCCAGTGCTCTCCGACGGAAAACGCTGCAGGCCCCGGCATCCACGAACTCCTCCAAGGCTTTGCAGTGGGAAAGCTGTCCATAGCAGAGGGCTCCCTGCCAGGTGCTGCAGGCCTTTGGGCATGGCTCAGCTGCAGCTTCCTTGCAGGCTGCTGGTCCAGGGGCGTGTGTCCCCTGGGCCAGAGTGCTGGAGGAGGAGCTCCTAGCAAGGGGAGAGCAAGCCCCTTGTTTCCTTGGCCTAGACTGGCCTGGGCACACAGAGGCCTGCCAGCAGTGAAGACAGGGCAGGCAGCAAGGGGGTGTGGCAGGCAGCGAAGAGGTGGCAGGAGTCCTGCTTGCAAGTGGGGTCATGCCTGTCTTGTGCTCAGGCCCCAGTGGCCACGTGCACACACAGCCTCCGGACCTGCAGCTTCCCAGCAGTGCAGGAGACACACAGGCAACCCCCTGGGGCCTACTCGAATGAACTGTGCTCTGTCGAGGCCCTGCTGGCTGGCAGTGGCCTAGGCCAGCCCGGGCCCTCGGGAGGCCTGGCTGAGCCTGGGCTGGGGCCCACCCTAGCAGTGCCCAGGCCAAGCCTGGGACTGGAGGCCAGGCTCCAGGCTCATTCCAGCTTGAGCCTGGTGCACAGAGCCTTCAGCTCGGACTTGCAGGGGCACTGCTCAGCACAGTGGCTTTGGCCTGCCATCCACGTTCCTCACTCGGGCCCTTCTGCCTGTCAGAGCCCCACTCCCTCGACGTGTGTTCCTGAGGCAGTTGGACAGTTGGGGAAGTGGAGGCTCTCCCAGCACGGGAGGCCTGCCTAGAGCATGGCTCTGGGTCCAAAGAGGACTCCCTGCACCTCAGGCACTGGCGAGAGCTTTTGTGCACACAGGAGACCCTTGGCACACACAGTGTTTCCCCACGGAAAGCAGTGTGAGAACGAGCCCCTGCCAGGGAAGCACGGCCCTCTCCCACAGAAGCCCTCCATGCGACAGGCTGCCATGGACTCGGCTCCAGGCCTTTGTGGCTGGAGAGACGGCAGCTCCTCTGGAGGCTCTGGGTCCGTGTGCACTCCCCTTCGGGTAAACGAGGCTCCTGGGGTGATTCCCTGCCCAAGAATGGCAAGCAGCCTGCCTCCTTTCAATGAGACGCACGTGGGGTGTGAGAGGCTTGGCAGCAGAGAAGAAGCAAGAGGGGCAGCCAGAGAGGGGATTTGCATGCAGCTTGAAGGCCCCAGATCTCCTGCCTCCCAACCAGGGCCTGGCGGCTCTGCCCCCCGGGCCCCATTCCCAGGTGGGCACCCAGCTTCAGGATCTGCCCTTTCCCAGCCATGAAACCACACCCAGGCCGCACGCGGAGCCCTGCCAAGGGGGAACGTTGCTCCCCGCATGGGCTGGGTGGCACGACTGGCTTAGGGGAGAGAAGGCCCTAGGAGGCCTTCAGGGTGCTGCCCCAGCACAGCAGTGCTCAGGCAAAGGCACTCTGCTTTCTGTAGGCTGGATGCACACTGGAGTTGCTGCTTGAGGCCGAGAGAGCTCCGCAGGGCGAGCCAGGGCTGAAGGCAAAGCAGAGAGGTTTTGGGTGGAGCGATGGCACCATCTGCTGGCTGACCAGCATGGGAGGAGAGGCCTCACTCCAAAGGAGGTCCTGAGGACATTTGCAAGCAGGAGGCACTCTGGCTGCACAAGCTCGAGAGTCCTGCTGAGGACTTGCCTCTGGCAGCAGAGTGGGTGCCAAGGGCCTGTGGGTGGGAAAGTGCTCGGAAGCCACAGGGGAGGCTTTGGGCCCCCAGTGCTCTCCGACGGAAAACGCTGCAGGCCCCGGCATCCACGAACTCCTCCAAGGCTTTGCAGTGGGAAAGCTGTCCATAGCAGAGGGCTCCCTGCCAGGTGCTGCAGGCCTTTGGGCATGGCTCAGCTGCAGCTTCCTTGCAGGCTGCTGGTCCAGGGGCGTGTGTCCCCTGGGCCAGAGTGCTGGAGGAGGAGCTCCTAGCAAGGGGAGAGCAAGCCCCTTGTTTCCTTGGCCTAGACTGGCCTGGGCACACAGAGGCCTGCCAGCAGTGAAGACAGGGCAGGCAGCAAGGGGGTGTGGCAGGCAGCGAAGAGGTGGCAGGAGTCCTGCTTGCAAGTGGGGTCATGCCTGTCTTGTGCTCAGGCCCCAGTGGCCACGTGCACACACAGCCTCCGGACCTGCAGCTTCCCAGCAGTGCAGGAGACACCCAGGCAACCCCCTGGGGCCTACTCGAATGAACTGTGCTCTGTCGAGGCCCTGCTGGCTGGCAGTGGCCTAGGCCAGCCCGGGCCCTCGGGAGGCCTGGCTGAGCCTGGGCTGGGGCCCACCCTAGCAGTGCCCAGGCCAAGCCTGGGACTGGAGGCCAGGCTCCAGGCTCATTCCAGCTTGAGCCTGGTGCACAGAGCCTTCAGCTCGGACTTGCAGGGGGACTGCTCAGCACAGTGGCTTTGGCCTGCCATCCACGTTCCTCACTCGGGCCCTTCTGCCTGTCAGAGCCCCACTCCCTCGACGTGTGTTCCTGAGGCAGTTGGACAGTTGGGGAAGTGGAGGCTCTCCCAGCACGGGAGGCCTGCCTAGAGCATGGCTCTGGGTCCAAAGAGGACTCCCTGCACCTCAGGCACTGGCGAGAGCTTTTGTGCACACAGGAGACCCTTGGCACACACAGTGTTTCCCCACGGAAAGCAGTGTGAGAACGAGCCCCTGCCAGGGAAGCACGGCCCTCTCCCACAGAAGCCCTCCATGCGACAGGCTGCCATGGACTCGGCTCCAGGCCTTTGTGGCTGGAGAGACGGCAGCTCCTCTGGAGGCTCTGGGTCCGTGTGCACTCCCCTTCGGGTAAACGAGGCTCCTGGGGTGATTCCCTGCCCAAGAATGGCAAGCAGCCTGCCTCCTTTCAATGAGACGCACGTGGGGTGTGAGAGGCTTGGCAGCAGAGAAGAAGCAAGAGGGGCAGCCAGAGAGGGGATTTGCATGCAGCTTGAAGGCCCCAGATCTCCTGCCTCCCAACCAGGGCCTGGCGGCTCTGCCCCCCGGGCCCCATTCCCAGGTGGGCACCCAGCTTCAGGATCTGCCCTTTCCCAGCCATGAAACCACACCCAGGCCGCACGCGGAGCCCTGCCAAGGGGGAACGTTGCTCCCCGCATGGGCTGGGTGGCACGACTGGCTTAGGGGAGAGAAGGCCCTAGGAGGCCTTCAGGGTGCTGCCCCAGCACAGCAGTGCTCAGGCAAAGGCACTCTGCTTTCTGTAGGCTGGATGCACACTGGAGTTGCTGCTTGAGGCCGAGAGAGCTCCGCAGGGCGAGCCAGGGCTGAAGGCAAAGCAGAGAGGTTTTGGGTGGAGCGATGGCACCATCTGCTGGCTGACCAGCATGGGAGGAGAGGCCTCACTCCAAAGGAGGTCCTGAGGACATTTGCAAGCAGGAGGCACTCTGGCTGCACAAGCTCGAGAGTCCTGCTGAGGACTTGCCTCTGGCAGCAGAGTGGGTGCCAAGGGCCTGTGGGTGGGAAAGTGCTCGGAAGCCACAGGGGAGGCTTTGGGCCCCCAGTGCTCTCCGACGGAAAACGCTGCAGGCCCCGGCATCCACGAACTCCTCCAAGGCTTTGCAGTGGGAAAGCTGTCCATAGCAGAGGGCTCCCTGCCAGGTGCTGCAGGCCTTTGGGCATGGCTCAGCTGCAGCTTCCTTGCAGGCTGCTGGTCCAGGGGCGTGTGTCCCCTGGGCCAGAGTGCTGGAGGAGGAGCTCCTAGCAAGGGGAGAGCAAGCCCCTTGTTTCCTTGGCCTAGACTGGCCTGGGCACACAGAGGCCTGCCAGCAGTGAAGACAGGGCAGGCAGCAAGGGGGTGTGGCAGGCAGCGAAGAGGTGGCAGGAGTCCTGCTTGCAAGTGGGGTCATGCCTGTCTTGTGCTCAGGCCCCAGTGGCCACGTGCACACACAGCCTCCGGACCTGCAGCTTCCCAGCAGTGCAGGAGACACACAGGCAACCCCCTGGGGCCTACTCGAATGAACTGTGCTCTGTCGAGGCCCTGCTGGCTGGCAGTGGCCTAGGCCAGCCCGGGCCCTCGGGAGGCCTGGCTGAGCCTGGGCTGGGGCCCACCCTAGCAGTGCCCAGGCCAAGCCTGGGACTGGAGGCCAGGCTCCAGGCTCATTCCAGCTTGAGCCTGGTGCACAGAGCCTTCAGCTCGGACTTGCAGGGGGACTGCTCAGCACAGTGGCTTTGGCCTGCCATCCACGTTCCTCACTCGGGCCCTTCTGCCTGTCAGAGCCCCACTCCCTCGACGTGTGTTCCTGAGGCAGTTGGACAGTTGGGGAAGTGGAGGCTCTCCCAGCACGGGAGGCCTGCCTAGAGCATGGCTCTGGGTCCAAAGAGGACTCCCTGCACCTCAGGCACTGGCGAGAGCTTTTGTGCACACAGGAGACCCTTGGCACACACAGTGTTTCCCCACGGAAAGCAGTGTGAGAACGAGCCCCTGCCAGGGAAGCACGGCCCTCTCCCACAGAAGCCCTCCATGCGACAGGCTGCCATGGACTCGGCTCCAGGCCTTTGTGGCTGGAGAGACGGCAGCTCCTCTGGAGGCTCTGGGTCCGTGTGCACTCCCCTTCGGGTAAACGAGGCTCCTGGGGTGATTCCCTGCCCAAGAATGGCAAGCAGCCTGCCTCCTTTCAATGAGACGCACGTGGGGTGTGAGAGGCTTGGCAGCAGAGAAGAAGCAAGAGGGGCAGCCAGAGAGGGGATTTGCATGCAGCTTGAAGGCCCCAGATCTCCTGCCTCCCAACCAGGGCCTGGCGGCTCTGCCCCCCGGGCCCCATTCCCAGGTGGGCACCCAGCTTCAGGATCTGCCCTTTCCCAGCCATGAAACCACACCCAGGCCGCACGCGGAGCCCTGCCAAGGGGGAACGTTGCTCCCCGCATGGGCTGGGTGGCACGACTGGCTTAGGGGAGAGAAGGCCCTAGGAGGCCTTCAGGGTGCTGCCCCAGCACAGCAGTGCTCAGGCAAAGGCACTCTGCTTTCTGTAGGCTGGATGCACACTGGAGTTGCTGCTTGAGGCCGAGAGAGCTCCGCAGGGCGAGCCAGGGCTGAAGGCAAAGCAGAGAGGTTTTGGGTGGAGCGATGGCACCATCTGCTGGCTGACCAGCATGGGAGGAGAGGCCTCACTCCAAAGGAGGTCCTGAGGACATTTGCAAGCAGGAGGCCCTCTGGCTGCACAAGCTCGAGAGTCCTGCTGAGGACTTGCCTCTGGCAGCAGAGTGGGTGCCAAGGGCCTGTGGGTGGGAAAGTGCTCGGAAGCCACAGGGGAGGCTTTGGGCCCCCAGTGCTCTCCGACGGAAAACGCTGCAGGCCCCGGCATCCACGAACTCCTCCAAGGCTTTGCAGTGGGAAAGCTGTCCATAGCAGAGGGCTCCCTGCCAGGTGCTGCAGGCCTTTGGGCATGGCTCAGCTGCAGCTTCCTTGCAGGCTGCTGGTCCAGGGGCGTGTGTCCCCTGGGCCAGAGTGCTGGAGGAGGAGCTCCTAGCAAGGGGAGAGCAAGCCCCTTGTTTCCTTGGCCTAGACTGGCCTGGGCACACAGAGGCCTGCCAGCAGTGAAGACAGGGCAGGCAGCAAGGGGGTGTGGCAGGCAGCGAAGAGGTGGCAGGAGTCCTGCTTGCAAGTGGGGTCATGCCTGTCTTGTGCTCAGGCCCCAGTGGCCACGTGCACACACAGCCTCCGGACCTGCAGCTTCCCAGCAGTGCAGGAGACACACAGGCAACCCCCTGGGGCCTACTCGAATGAACTGTGCTCTGTCGAGGCCCTGCTGGCTGGCAGTGGCCTAGGCCAGCCCGGGCCCTCGGGAGGCCTGGCTGAGCCTGGGCTGGGGCCCACCCTAGCAGTGCCCAGGCCAAGCCTGGGACTGGAGGCCAGGCTCCAGGCTCATTCCAGCTTGAGCCTGGTGCACAGAGCCTTCAGCTCGGACTTGCAGGGGGACTGCTCAGCACAGTGGCTTTGGCCTGCCATCCACGTTCCTCACTCGGGCCCTACTGCCTGTCAGAGCCCCACTCCCTCGACGTGTGTTCCTGAGGCAGTTGGACAGTTGGGGAAGTGGAGGCTCTCCCAGCACGGGAGGCCTGCCTAGAGCATGGCTCTGGGTCCAAAGAGGACTCCCTGCACCTCAGGCACTGGCGAGAACTTTTGTGCACACAGGAGACCCTTGGCACACACAGTGTTTCCCCACGGAAAGCAGTGTGAGAACGAGCCCCTGCCAGGGAAGCACGGCCCTCTCCCACAGAAGCCCTCCATGCGACAGGCTGCCATGGACTCGGCTCCAGGCCTTTGTGGCTGGAGAGACGGCAGCTCCTCTGGAGGCTCTGGGTCCGTGTGCACTCCCCTTCGGGTAAACGAGGCTCCTGGGGTGATTCCCTGCCCAAGAATGGCAAGCAGCCTGCCTCCTTTCAATGAGACGCACGTGGGGTGTGAGAGGCTTGGCAGCAGAGAAGAAGCAAGAGGGGCAGCCAGAGAGGGGATTTGCATGCAGCTTGAAGGCCCCAGATCTCCTGCCTCCCAACCAGGGCCTGGCGGCTCTGCTCCCCGGGCCCCATTCCCAGGTGGGCACCCAGCTTCAGGATCTGCCCTTTCCCAGCCATGAAACCACACCCAGGCCGCACGCGGAGCCCTGCCAAGGGGGAACGTTGCTCCCCGCATGGGCTGGGTGGCACGACTGGCTTAGGGGAGAGAAGGCCCTAGGAGGCCTTCAGGGTGCTGCCCCAGCACAGCAGTGCTCAGGCAAAGGCACTCTGCTTTCTGTAGGCTGGATGCACACTGGAGTTGCTGCTTGAGGCCGAGAGAGCTCCGCAGGGCGAGCCAGGGCTGAAGGCAAAGCAGAGAGGTTTTGGGTGGAGCGATGGCACCATCTGCTGGCTGACCAGCATGGGAGGAGAGGCCTCACTCCAAAGGAGGTCCTGAGGACATTTGCAAGCAGGAGGCACTCTGGCTGCACAAGCTCGAGAGTCCTGCTGAGGACTTGCCTCTGGCAGCAGAGTGGGTGCCAAGGGCCTGTGGGTGGGAAAGTGCTCGGAAGCCACAGGGGAGGCTTTGGGCCCCCAGTGCTCTCCGACGGAAAACGCTGCAGGCCCCGGCATCCACGAACTCCTCCAAGGCTTTGCAGTGGGAAAGCTGTCCATAGCAGAGGGCTCCCTGCCAGGTGCTGCAGGCCTTTGGGCATGGCTCAGCTGCAGCTTCCTTGCAGGCTGCTGGTCCAGGGGCGTGTGTCCCCTGGGCCAGAGTGCTGGAGGAGGAGCTCCTAGCAAGGGGAGAGCAAGCCCCTTGTTTCCTTGGCCTAGACTGGCCTGGGCACACAGAGGCCTGCCAGCAGTGAAGACAGGGCAGGCAGCAAGGGGGTGTGGCAGGCAGCGAAGAGGTGGCAGGAGTCCTGCTTGCAAGTGGGGTCATGCCTGTCTTGTGCTCAGGCCCCAGTGGCCACGTGCACACACAGCCTCCGGACCTGCAGCTTCCCAGCAGTGCAGGAGACACACAGGCAACCCCCTGGGGCCTACTCGAATGAACTGTGCTCTGTCGAGGCCCTGCTGGCTGGCAGTGGCCTAGGCCAGCCCGGGCCCTCGGGAGGCCTGGCTGAGCCTGGGCTGGGGCCCACCCTAGCAGTGCCCAGGCCAAGCCTGGGACTGGAGGCCAGGCTCCAGGCTCCTTCCAGCTTGAGCCTGGTGCACAGAGCCTTCAGCTCGGACTTGCAGGGGGACTGCTCAGCACAGTGGCTTTGGCCTGCCATCCACGTTCCTCACTCGGGCCCTTCTGCCTGTCAGAGCCCCACTCCCTCGACGTGTGTTCCTGAGGCAGTTGGACAGTTGGGGAAGTGGAGGCTCTCCCAGCACGGGAGGCCTGCCTAGAGCATGGCTCTGGGTCCAAAGAGGACTCCCTGCACCTCAGGCACTGGCGAGAGCTTTTGTGCACACAGGAGACCCTTGGCACACACAGTGTTTCCCCACGGAAAGCAGTGTGAGAACGAGCCCCTGCCAGGGAAGCACGGCCCTCTCCCACAGAAGCCCTCCATGCGACAGGCTGCCATGGACTCGGCTCCAGGCCTTTGTGGCTGGAGAGACGGCAGCTCCTCTGGAGGCTCTGGGTCCGTGTGCACTCCCCTTCGGGTAAACGAGGCTCCTGGGGTGATTCCCTGCCCAAGAATGGCAAGCAGCCTGCCTCCTTTCAATGAGACGCACGTGGGGTGTGAGAGGCTTGGCAGCAGAGAAGAAGCAAGAGGGGCAGCCAGAGAGGGGATTTGCATGCAGCTTGAAGGCCCCAGATCTCCTGCCTCCCAACCAGGGCCTGGCGGCTCTGCCCCCCGGGCCCCATTCCCAGGTGGGCACCCAGCTTCAGGATCTGCCCTTTCCCAGCCATGAAACCACACCCAGGCCGCACGCGGAGCCCTGCCAAGGGGGAACGTTGCTCCCCGCATGGGCTGGGTGGCACGACTGGCTTAGGGGAGAGAAGGCCCTAGGAGGCCTTCAGGGTGCTGCCCCAGCACAGCAGTGCTCAGGCAAAGGCACTCTGCTTTCTGTAGGCTGGATGCACACTGGAGTTGCTGCTTGAGGCCGAGAGAGCTCCGCAGGGCGAGCCAGGGCTGAAGGCAAAGCAGAGAGGTTTTGGGTGGAGCGATGGCACCATCTGCTGGCTGACCAGCATGGGAGGAGAGGCCTCACTCCAAAGGAGGTCCTGAGGACATTTGCAAGCAGGAGGCACTCTGGCTGCACAAGCTCGAGAGTCCTGCTGAGGACTTGCCTCTGGCAGCAGAGTGGGTGCCAAGGGCCTGTGGGTGGGAAAGTGCTCGGAAGCCACAGGGGAGGCTTTGGGCCCCCAGTGCTCTCCGACGGAAAACGCTGCAGGCCCCGGCATCCACGAACTCCTCCAAGGCTTTGCAGTGGGAAAGCTGTCCATAGCAGAGGGCTCCCTGCCAGGTGCTGCAGGCCTTTGGGCATGGCTCAGCTGCAGCTTCCTTGCAGGCTGCTGGTCCAGGGGCGTGTGTCCCCTGGGCCAGAGTGCTGGAGGAGGAGCTCCTAGCAAGGGGAGAGCAAGCCCCTTGTTTCCTTGGCCTAGACTGGCCTGGGCACACAGAGGCCTGCCAGCAGTGAAGACAGGGCAGGCAGCAAGGGGGTGTGGCAGGCAGCGAAGAGGTGGCAGGAGTCCTGCTTGCAAGTGGGGTCATGCCTGTCTTGTGCTCAGGCCCCAGTGGCCACGTGCACACACAGCCTCCGGACCTGCAGCTTCCCAGCAGTGCAGGAGACACACAGGCAACCCCCTGGGGCCTACTCGAATGAACTGTGCTCTGTCGAGGCCCTGCTGGCTGGCAGTGGCCTAGGCCAGCCCGGGCCCTCGGGAGGCCTGGCTGAGCCTGGGCTGGGGCCCACCCTAGCAGTGCCCAGGCCAAGCCTGGGACTGGAGGCCAGGCTCCAGGCTCATTCCAGCTTGAGCCTGGTGCACAGAGCCTTCAGCTCGGACTTGCAGGGGGACTGCTCAGCACAGTGGCTTTGGCCTGCCATCCACGTTCCTCACTCGGGCCCTTCTGCCTGTCAGAGCCCCACTCCCTCGACGTGTGTTCCTGAGGCAGTTGGACAGTTGGGGAAGTGGAGGCTCTCCCAGCACGGGAGGCCTGCCTAGAGCATGGCTCTGGGTCCAAAGAGGACTCCCTGCACCTCAGGCACTGGCGAGAGCTTTTGTGCACACAGGAGACCCTTGGCACACACAGTGTTTCCCCACGGAAAGCAGTGTGAGAACGAGCCCCTGCCAGGGAAGCACGGCCCTCTCCCACAGAAGCCCTCCATGCGACAGGCTGCCATGGACTCGGCTCCAGGCCTTTGTGGCTGGAGAGACGGCAGCTCCTCTGGAGGCTCTGGGTCCGTGTGCACTCCCCTTCGGGTAAACGAGGCTCCTGGGGTGATTCCCTGCCCAAGAATGGCAAGCAGCCTGCCTCCTTTCAATGAGACGCACGTGGGGTGTGAGAGGCTTGGCAGCAGAGAAGAAGCAAGAGGGGCAGCCAGAGAGGGGATTTGCATGCAGCTTGAAGGCCCCAGATCTCCTGCCTCCCAACCAGGGCCTGGCGGCTCTGCCCCCCGGGCCCCATTCCCAGGTGGGCACCCAGCTTCAGGATCTGCCCTTTCCCAGCCATGAAACCACACCCAGGCCGCACGCGGAGCCCTGCCAAGGGGGAACGTTGCTCCCCGCATGGGCTGGGTGGCACGACTGGCTTAGGGGAGAGAAGGCCCTAGGAGGCCTTCAGGGTGCTGCCCCAGCACAGCAGTGCTCAGGCAAAGGCACTCTGCTTTCTGTAGGCTGGATGCACACTGGAGTTGCTGCTTGAGGCCGAGAGAGCTCCGCAGGGCGAGCCAGGGCTGAAGGCAAAGCAGAGAGGTTTTGGGTGGAGCGATGGCACCATCTGCTGGCTGACCAGCATGGGAGGAGAGGCCTCACTCCAAAGGAGGTCCTGAGGACATTTGCAAGCAGGAGGCCCTCTGGCTGCACAAGCTCGAGAGTCCTGCTGAGGACTTGCCTCTGGCAGCAGAGTGGGTGCCAAGGGCCTGTGGGTGGGAAAGTGCTCGGAAGCCACAGGGGAGGCTTTGGGCCCCCAGTGCTCTCCGACGGAAAACGCTGCAGGCCCCGGCATCCACGAACTCCTCCAAGGCTTTGCAGTGGGAAAGCTGTCCATAGCAGAGGGCTCCCTGCCAGGTGCTGCAGGCCTTTGGGCATGGCTCAGCTGCAGCTTCCTTGCAGGCTGCTGGTCCAGGGGCGTGTGTCCCCTGGGCCAGAGTGCTGGAGGAGGAGCTCCTAGCAAGGGGAGAGCAAGCCCCTTGTTTCCTTGGCCTAGACTGGCCTGGGCACACAGAGGCCTGCCAGCAGTGAAGACAGGGCAGGCAGCAAGGGGGTGTGGCAGGCAGCGAAGAGGTGGCAGGAGTCCTGCTTGCAAGTGGGGTCATGCCTGTCTTGTGCTCAGGCCCCAGTGGCCACGTGCACACACAGCCTCCGGACCTGCAGCTTCCCAGCAGTGCAGGAGACACACAGGCAACCCCCTGGGGCCTACTCGAATGAACTGTGCTCTGTCGAGGCCCTGCTGGCTGGCAGTGGCCTAGGCCAGCCCGGGCCCTCGGGAGGCCTGGCTGAGCCTGGGCTGGGGCCCACCCTAGCAGTGCCCAGGCCAAGCCTGGGACTGGAGGCCAGGCTCCAGGCTCATTCCAGCTTGAGCCTGGTGCACAGAGCCTTTAGCTCGGACTTGCAGGGGGACTGCTCAGCACAGTGGCTTTGGCCTGCCATCCACGTTCCTCACTCGGGCCCTACTGCCTGTCAGAGCCCCACTCCCTCGACGTGTGTTCCTGAGGCAGTTGGACAGTTGGGGAAGTGGAGGCTCTCCCAGCACGGGAGGCCTGCCTAGAGCATGGCTCTGGGTCCAAAGAGGACTCCCTGCACCTCAGGCACTGGCGAGAGCTTTTGTGCACACAGGAGACCCTTGGCACACACAGTGTTTCCCCACGGAAAGCAGTGTGAGAACGAGCCCCTGCCAGGGAAGCACGGCCCTCTCCCACAGAAGCCCTCCATGCGACAGGCTGCCATGGACTCGGCTCCAGGCCTTTGTGGCTGGAGAGACGGCAGCTCCTCTGGAGGCTCTGGGTCCGTGTGCACTCCCCTTCGGGTAAACGAGGCTCCTGGGGTGATTCCCTGCCCAAGAATGGCAAGCAGCCTGCCTCCTTTCAATGAGACGCACGTGGGGTGTGAGAGGCTTGGCAGCAGAGAAGAAGCAAGAGGGGCAGCCAGAGAGGGGATTTGCATGCAGCTTGAAGGCCCCAGATCTCCTGCCTCCCAACCAGGGCCTGGCGGCTCTGCTCCCCGGGCCCCATTCCCAGGTGGGCACCCAGCTTCAGGATCTGCCCTTTCCCAGCCATGAAACCACACCCAGGCCGCACGCGGAGCCCTGCCAAGGGGGAACGTTGCTCCCCGCATGGGCTGGGTGGCACGACTGGCTTAGGGGAGAGAAGGCCCTAGGAGGCCTTCAGGGTGCTGCCCCAGCACAGCAGTGCTCAGGCAAAGGCACTCTGCTTTCTGTAGGCTGGATGCACACTGGAGTTGCTGCTTGAGGCCGAGAGAGCTCCGCAGGGCGAGCCAGGGCTGAAGGCAAAGCAGAGAGGTTTTGGGTGGAGCGATGGCACCATCTGCTGGCTGACCAGCATGGGAGGAGAGGCCTCACTCCAAAGGAGGTCCTGAGGACATTTGCAAGCAGGAGGCACTCTGGCTGCACAAGCTCGAGAGTCCTGCTGAGGACTTGCCTCTGGCAGCAGAGTGGGTGCCAAGGGCCTGTGGGTGGGAAAGTGCTCGGAAGCCACAGGGGAGGCTTTGGGCCCCCAGTGCTCTCCGACGGAAAACGCTGCAGGCCCCGGCATCCACGAACTCCTCCAAGGCTTTGCAGTGGGAAAGCTGTCCATAGCAGAGGGCTCCCTGCCAGGTGCTGCAGGCCTTTGGGCATGGCTCAGCTGCAGCTTCCTTGCAGGCTGCTGGTCCAGGGGCGTGTGTCCCCTGGGCCAGAGTGCTGGAGGAGGAGCTCCTAGCAAGGGGAGAGCAAGCCCCTTGTTTCCTTGGCCTAGACTGGCCTGGGCACACAGAGGCCTGCCAGCAGTGAAGACAGGGCAGGCAGCAAGGGGGTGTGGCAGGCAGCGAAGAGGTGGCAGGAGTCCTGCTTGCAAGTGGGGTCATGCCTGTCTTGTGCTCAGGCCCCAGTGGCCACGTGCACACACAGCCTCCGGACCTGCAGCTTCCCAGCAGTGCAGGAGACACACAGGCAACCCCCTGGGGCCTACTCGAATGAACTGTGCTCTGTCGAGGCCCTGCTGGCTGGCAGTGGCCTAGGCCAGCCCGGGCCCTCGGGAGGCCTGGCTGAGCCTGGGCTGGGGCCCACCCTAGCAGTGCCCAGGCCAAGCCTGGGACTGGAGGCCAGGCTCCAGGCTCCTTCCAGCTTGAGCCTGGTGCACAGAGCCTTCAGCTCGGACTTGCAGGGGGACTGCTCAGCACAGTGGCTTTGGCCTGCCATCCACGTTCCTCACTCGGGCCCTTCTGCCTGTCAGAGCCCCACTCCCTCGACGTGTGTTCCTGAGGCAGTTGGACAGTTGGGGAAGTGGAGGCTCTCCCAGCACGGGAGGCCTGCCTAGAGCATGGCTCTGGGTCCAAAGAGGACTCCCTGCACCTCAGGCACTGGCGAGAGCTTTTGTGCACACAGGAGACCCTTGGCACACACAGTGTTTCCCCACGGAAAGCAGTGTGAGAACGAGCCCCTGCCAGGGAAGCACGGCCCTCTCCCACAGAAGCCCTCCATGCGACAGGCTGCCATGGACTCGGCTCCAGGCCTTTGTGGCTGGAGAGACGGCAGCTCCTCTGGAGGCTCTGGGTCCGTGTGCACTCCCCTTCGGGTAAACGAGGCTCCTGGGGTGATTCCCTGCCCAAGAATGGCAAGCAGCCTGCCTCCTTTCAATGAGACGCACGTGGGGTGTGAGAGGCTTGGCAGCAGAGAAGAAGCAAGAGGGGCAGCCAGAGAGGGGATTTGCATGCAGCTTGAAGGCCCCAGATCTCCTGCCTCCCAACCAGGGCCTGGCGGCTCTGCCCCCCGGGCCCCATTCCCAGGTGGGCACCCAGCTTCAGGATCTGCCCTTTCCCAGCCATGAAACCACACCCAGGCCGCACGCGGAGCCCTGCCAAGGGGGAACGTTGCTCCCCGCATGGGCTGGGTGGCACGACTGGCTTAGGGGAGAGAAGGCCCTAGGAGGCCTTCAGGGTGCTGCCCCAGCACAGCAGTGCTCAGGCAAAGGCACTCTGCTTTCTGTAGGCTGGATGCACACTGGAGTTGCTGCTTGAGGCCGAGAGAGCTCCGCAGGGCGAGCCAGGGCTGAAGGCAAAGCAGAGAGGTTTTGGGTGGAGCGATGGCGCCATCTGCTGGCTGACCAGCATGGGAGGAGAGGCCTCACTCCAAAGGAGGTCCTGAGGACATTTGCAAGCAGGAGGCACTCTGGCTGCACAAGCTCGAGAGTCCTGCTGAGGACTTGCCTCTGGCAGCAGAGTGGGTGCCAAGGGCCTGTGGGTGGGAAAGTGCTCGGAAGCCACAGGGGAGGCTTTGGGCCCCCAGTGCTCTCCGACGGAAAACGCTGCAGGCCCCGGCATCCACGAACTCCTCCAAGGCTTTGCAGTGGGAAAGCTGTCCATAGCAGAGGGCTCCCTGCCAGGTGCTGCAGGCCTTTGGGCATGGCTCAGCTGCAGCTTCCTTGCAGGCTGCTGGTCCAGGGGCGTGTGTCCCCTGGGCCAGAGTGCTGGAGGAGGAGCTCCTAGCAAGGGGAGAGCAAGCCCCTTGTTTCCTTGGCCTAGACTGGCCTGGGCACACAGAGGCCTGCCAGCAGTGAAGACAGGGCAGGCAGCAAGGGGGTGTGGCAGGCAGCGAAGAGGTGGCAGGAGTCCTGCTTGCAAGTGGGGTCATGCCTGTCTTGTGCTCAGGCCCCAGTGGCCACGTGCACACACAGCCTCCGGACCTGCAGCTTCCCAGCAGTGCAGGAGACACCCAGGCAACCCCCTGGGGCCTACTCGAATGAACTGTGCTCTGTCGAGGCCCTGCTGGCTGGCAGTGGCCTAGGCCAGCCCGGGCCCTCGGGAGGCCTGGCTGAGCCTGGGCTGGGGCCCACCCTAGCAGTGCCCAGGCCAAGCCTGGGACTGGAGGCCAGGCTCCAGGCTCATTCCAGCTTGAGCCTGGTGCACAGAGCCTTCAGCTCGGACTTGCAGGGGGACTGCTCAGCACAGTGGCTTTGGCCTGCCATCCACGTTCCTCACTCGGGCCCTTCTGCCTGTCAGAGCCCCACTCCCTCGACGTGTGTTCCTGAGGCAGTTGGACAGTTGGGGAAGTGGAGGCTCTCCCAGCACGGGAGGCCTGCCTAGAGCATGGCTCTGGGTCCAAAGAGGACTCCCTGCACCTCAGGCACTGGCGAGAGCTTTTGTGCACACAGGAGACCCTTGGCACACACAGTGTTTCCCCACGGAAAGCAGTGTGAGAACGAGCCCCTGCCAGGGAAGCACGGCCCTCTCCCACAGAAGCCCTCCATGCGACAGGCTGCCATGGACTCGGCTCCAGGCCTTTGTGGCTGGAGAGACGGCAGCTCCTCTGGAGGCTCTGGGTCCGTGTGCACTCCCCTTCGGGTAAACGAGGCTCCTGGGGTGATTCCCTGCCCAAGAATGGCAAGCAGCCTGCCTCCTTTCAATGAGACGCACGTGGGGTGTGAGAGGCTTGGCAGCAGAGAAGAAGCAAGAGGGGCAGCCAGAGAGGGGATTTGCATGCAGCTTGAAGGCCCCAGATCTCCTGCCTCCCAACCAGGGCCTGGCGGCTCTGCCCCCCAGGCCCCATTCCCAGGTGGGCACCCAGCTTCAGGATCTGCCCTTTCCCAGCCATGAAACCACACCCAGGCCGCACGCGGAGCCCTGCCAAGGGGGAACGTTGCTCCCCGCATGGGCTGGGTGGCACGACTGGCTTAGGGGAGAGAAGGCCCTAGGAGGCCTTCAGGGTGCTGCCCCAGCACAGCAGTGCTCAGGCAAAGGCACTCTGCTTTCTGTAGGCTGGATGCACACTGGAGTTGCTGCTTGAGGCCGAGAGAGCTCCGCAGGGCGAGCCAGGGCTGAAGGCAAAGCAGAGAGGTTTTGGGTGGAGCGATGGCACCATCTGCTGGCTGACCAGCATGGGAGGAGAGGCCTCACTCCAAAGGAGGTCCTGAGGACATTTGCAAGCAGGAGGCACTCTGGCTGCACAAGCTCGAGAGTCCTGCTGAGGACTTGCCTCTGGCAGCAGAGTGGGTGCCAAGGGCCTGTGGGTGGGAAAGTGCTCGGAAGCCACAGGGGAGGCTTTGGGCCCCCAGTGCTCTCCGACGGAAAACGCTGCAGGCCCCGGCATCCACGAACTCCTCCAAGGCTTTGCAGTGGGAAAGCTGTCCATAGCAGAGGGCTCCCTGCCAGGTGCTGCAGGCCTTTGGGCATGGCTCAGCTGCAGCTTCCTTGCAGGCTGCTGGTCCAGGGGCGTGTGTCCCCTGGGCCAGAGTGCTGGAGGAGGAGCTCCTAGCAAGGGGAGAGCAAGCCCCTTGTTTCCTTGGCCTAGACTGGCCTGGGCACACAGAGGCCTGCCAGCAGTGAAGACAGGGCAGGCAGCAAGGGGGTGTGGCAGGCAGCGAAGAGGTGGCAGGAGTCCTGCTTGCAAGTGGGGTCATGCCTGTCTTGTGCTCAGGCCCCAGTGGCCACGTGCACACACAGCCTCCGGACCTGCAGCTTCCCAGCAGTGCAGGAGACACACAGGCAACCCCCTGGGGCCTACTCGAATGAACTGTGCTCTGTCGAGGCCCTGCTGGCTGGCAGTGGCCTAGGCCAGCCCGGGCCCTCGGGAGGCCTGGCTGAGCCTGGGCTGGGGCCCACCCTAGCAGTGCCCAGGCCAAGCCTGGGACTGGAGGCCAGGCTCCAGGCTCATTCCAGCTTGAGCCTGGTGCACAGAGCCTTCAGCTCGGACTTGCAGGGGGACTGCTCAGCACAGTGGCTTTGGCCTGCCATCCACGTTCCTCACTCGGGCCCTTCTGCCTGTCAGAGCCCCACTCCCTCGACGTGTGTTCCTGAGGCAGTTGGACAGTTGGGGAAGTGGAGGCTCTCCCAGCACGGGAGGCCTGCCTAGAGCATGGCTCTGGGTCCAAAGAGGACTCCCTGCACCTCAGGCACTGGCGAGAGCTTTTGTGCACACAGGAGACCCTTGGCACACACAGTGTTTCCCCACGGAAAGCAGTGTGAGAACGAGCCCCTGCCAGGGAAGCACGGCCCTCTCCCACAGAAGCCCTCCATGCGACAGGCTGCCATGGACTCGGCTCCAGGCCTTTGTGGCTGGAGAGACGGCAGCTCCTCTGGAGGCTCTGGGTCCGTGTGCACTCCCCTTCGGGTAAACGAGGCTCCTGGGGTGATTCCCTGCCCAAGAATGGCAAGCAGCCTGCCTCCTTTCAATGAGACGCACGTGGGGTGTGAGAGGCTTGGCAGCAGAGAAGAAGCAAGAGGGGCAGCCAGAGAGGGGATTTGCATGCAGCTTGAAGGCCCCAGATCTCCTGCCTCCCAACCAGGGCCTGGCGGCTCTGCCCCCCGGGCCCCATTCCCAGGTGGGCACCCAGCTTCAGGATCTGCCCTTTCCCAGCCATGAAACCACACCCAGGCCGCACGCGGAGCCCTGCCAAGGGGGAACGTTGCTCCCCGCATGGGCTGGGTGGCACGACTGGCTTAGGGGAGAGAAGGCCCTAGGAGGCCTTCAGGGTGCTGCCCCAGCACAGCAGTGCTCAGGCAAAGGCACTCTGCTTTCTGTAGGCTGGATGCACACTGGAGTTGCTGCTTGAGGCCGAGAGAGCTCCGCAGGGCGAGCCAGGGCTGAAGGCAAAGCAGAGAGGTTTTGGGTGGAGCGATGGCACCATCTGCTGGCTGACCAGCATGGGAGGAGAGGCCTCACTCCAAAGGAGGTCCTGAGGACATTTGCAAGCAGGAGGCACTCTGGCTGCACAAGCTCGAGAGTCCTGCTGAGGACTTGCCTCTGGCAGCAGAGTGGGTGCCAAGGGCCTGTGGGTGGGAAAGTGCTCGGAAGCCACAGGGGAGGCTTTGGGCCCCCAGTGCTCTCCGACGGAAAACGCTGCAGGCCCCGGCATCCACGAACTCCTCCAAGGCTTTGCAGTGGGAAAGCTGTCCATAGCAGAGGGCTCCCTGCCAGGTGCTGCAGGCCTTTGGGCATGGCTCAGCTGCAGCTTCCTTGCAGGCTGCTGGTCCAGGGGCGTGTGTCCCCTGGGCCAGAGTGCTGGAGGAGGAGCTCCTAGCAAGGGGAGAGCAAGCCCCTTGTTTCCTTGGCCTAGACTGGCCTGGGCACACAGAGGCCTGCCAGCAGTGAAGACAGGGCAGGCAGCAAGGGGGTGTGGCAGGCAGCGAAGAGGTGGCAGGAGTCCTGCTTGCAAGTGGGGTCATGCCTGTCTTGTGCTCAGGCCCCAGTGGCCACGTGCACACACAGCCTCCGGACCTGCAGCTTCCCAGCAGTGCAGGAGACACACAGGCAACCCCCTGGGGCCTACTCGAATGAACTGTGCTCTGTCGAGGCCCTGCTGGCTGGCAGTGGCCTAGGCCAGCCCGGGCCCTCGGGAGGCCTGGCTGAGCCTGGGCTGGGGCCCACCCTAGCAGTGCCCAGGCCAAGCCTGGGACTGGAGGCCAGGCTCCAGGCTCATTCCAGCTTGAGCCTGGTGCACAGAGCCTTCAGCTCGGACTTGCAGGGGGACTGCTCAGCACAGTGGCTTTGGCCTGCCATCCACGTTCCTCACTCGGGCCCTACTGCCTGTCAGAGCCCCACTCCCTCGACGTGTGTTCCTGAGGCAGTTGGACAGTTGGGGAAGTGGAGGCTCTCCCAGCACGGGAGGCCTGCCTAGAGCATGGCTCTGGGTCCAAAGAGGACTCCCTGCACCTCAGGCACTGGCGAGAGCTTTTGTGCACACAGGAGACCCTTGGCACACACAGTGTTTCCCCACGGAAAGCAGTGTGAGAACGAGCCCCTGCCAGGGAAGCACGGCCCTCTCCCACAGAAGCCCTCCATGCGACAGGCTGCCATGGACTCGGCTCCAGGCCTTTGTGGCTGGAGAGACGGCAGCTCCTCTGGAGGCTCTGGGTCCGTGTGCACTCCCCTTCGGGTAAACGAGGCTCCTGGGGTGATTCCCTGCCCAAGAATGGCAAGCAGCCTGCCTCCTTTCAATGAGACGCACGTGGGGTGTGAGAGGCTTGGCAGCAGAGAAGAAGCAAGAGGGGCAGCCAGAGAGGGGATTTGCATGCAGCTTGAAGGCCCCAGATCTCCTGCCTCCCAACCAGGGCCTGGCGGCTCTGCCCCCCGGGCCCCATTCCCAGGTGGGCACCCAGCTTCAGGATCTGCCCTTTCCCAGCCATGAAACCACACCCAGGCCGCACGCGGAGCCCTGCCAAGGGGGAACGTTGCTCCCCGCATGGGCTGGGTGGCACGACTGGCTTAGGGGAGAGAAGGCCCTAGGAGGCCTTCAGGGTGCTGCCCCAGCACAGCAGTGCTCAGGCAAAGGCACTCTGCTTTCTGTAGGCTGGATGCACACTGGAGTTGCTGCTTGAGGCCGAGAGAGCTCCGCAGGGCGAGCCAGGGCTGAAGGCAAAGCAGAGAGGTTTTGGGTGGAGCGATGGCACCATCTGCTGGCTGACCAGCATGGGAGGAGAGGCCTCACTCCAAAGGAGGTCCTGAGGACATTTGCAAGCAGGAGGCACTCTGGCTGCACAAGCTCGAGAGTCCTGCTGAGGACTTGCCTCTGGCAGCAGAGTGGGTGCCAAGGGCCTGTGGGTGGGAAAGTGCTCGGAAGCCACAGGGGAGGCTTTGGGCCCCCAGTGCTCTCCGACGGAAAACGCTGCAGGCCCCGGCATCCACGAACTCCTCCAAGGCTTTGCAGTGGGAAAGCTGTCCATAGCAGAGGGCTCCCTGCCAGGTGCTGCAGGCCTTTGGGCATGGCTCAGCTGCAGCTTCCTTGCAGGCTGCTGGTCCAGGGGCGTGTGTCCCCTGGGCCAGAGTGCTGGAGGAGGAGCTCCTAGCAAGGGGAGAGCAAGCCCCTTGTTTCCTTGGCCTAGACTGGCCTGGGCACACAGAGGCCTGCCAGCAGTGAAGACAGGGCAGGCAGCAAGGGGGTGTGGCAGGCAGCGAAGAGGTGGCAGGAGTCCTGCTTGCAAGTGGGGTCATGCCTGTCTTGTGCTCAGGCCCCAGTGGCCACGTGCACACACAGCCTCCGGACCTGCAGCTTCCCAGCAGTGCAGGAGACACACAGGCAACCCCCTGGGGCCTACTCGAATGAACTGTGCTCTGTCGAGGCCCTGCTGGCTGGCAGTGGCCTAGGCCAGCCCGGGCCCTCGGGAGGCCTGGCTGAGCCTGGGCTGGGGCCCACCCTAGCAGTGCCCAGGCCAAGCCTGGGACTGGAGGCCAGGCTCCAGGCTCATTCCAGCTTGAGCCTGGTGCACAGAGCCTTCAGCTCGGACTTGCAGGGGGACTGCTCAGCACAGTGGCTTTGGCCTGCCATCCACGTTCCTCACTCGGGCCCTTCTGCCTGTCAGAGCCCCACTCCCTCGACGTGTGTTCCTGAGGCAGTTGGACAGTTGGGGAAGTGGAGGCTCTCCCAGCACGGGAGGCCTGCCTAGAGCATGGCTCTGGGTCCAAAGAGGACTCCCTGCACCTCAGGCACTGGCGAGAGCTTTTGTGCACACAGGAGACCCTTGGCACACACAGTGTTTCCCCACGGAAAGCAGTGTGAGAACGAGCCCCTGCCAGGGAAGCACGGCCCTCTCCCACAGAAGCCCTCCATGCGACAGGCTGCCATGGACTCGGCTCCAGGCCTTTGTGGCTGGAGAGACGGCAGCTCCTCTGGAGGCTCTGGGTCCGTGTGCACTCCCCTTCGGGTAAACGAGGCTCCTGGGGTGATTCCCTGCCCAAGAATGGCAAGCAGCCTGCCTCCTTTCAATGAGACGCACGTGGGGTGTGAGAGGCTTGGCAGCAGAGAAGAAGCAAGAGGGGCAGCCAGAGAGGGGATTTGCATGCAGCTTGAAGGCCCCAGATCTCCTGCCTCCCAACCAGGGCCTGGCGGCTCTGCCCCCCAGGCCCCATTCCCAGGTGGGCACCCAGCTTCAGGATCTGCCCTTTCCCAGCCATGAAACCACACCCAGGCCGCACGCGGAGCCCTGCCAAGGGGGAACGTTGCTCCCCGCATGGGCTGGGTGGCACGACTGGCTTAGGGGAGAGAAGGCCCTAGGAGGCCTTCAGGGTGCTGCCCCAGCACAGCAGTGCTCAGGCAAAGGCACTCTGCTTTCTGTAGGCTGGATGCACACTGGAGTTGCTGCTTGAGGCCGAGAGAGCTCCGCAGGGCGAGCCAGGGCTGAAGGCAAAGCAGAGAGGTTTTGGGTGGAGCGATGGCACCATCTGCTGGCTGACCAGCATGGGAGGAGAGGCCTCACTCCAAAGGAGGTCCTGAGGACATTTGCAAGCAGGAGGCACTCTGGCTGCACAAGCTCGAGAGTCCTGCTGAGGACTTGCCTCTGGCAGCAGAGTGGGTGCCAAGGGCCTGTGGGTGGGAAAGTGCTCGGAAGCCACAGGGGAGGCTTTGGGCCCCCAGTGCTCTCCGACGGAAAACGCTGCAGGCCCCGGCATCCACGAACTCCTCCAAGGCTTTGCAGTGGGAAAGCTGTCCATAGCAGAGGGCTCCCTGCCAGGTGCTGCAGGCCTTTGGGCATGGCTCAGCTGCAGCTTCCTTGCAGGCTGCTGGTCCAGGGGCGTGTGTCCCCTGGGCCAGAGTGCTGGAGGAGGAGCTCCTAGCAAGGGGAGAGCAAGCCCCTTGTTTCCTTGGCCTAGACTGGCCTGGGCACACAGAGGCCTGCCAGCAGTGAAGACAGGGCAGGCAGCAAGGGGGTGTGGCAGGCAGCGAAGAGGTGGCAGGAGTCCTGCTTGCAAGTGGGGTCATGCCTGTCTTGTGCTCAGGCCCCAGTGGCCACGTGCACACACAGCCTCCGGACCTGCAGCTTCCCAGCAGTGCAGGAGACACACAGGCAACCCCCTGGGGCCTACTCGAATGAACTGTGCTCTGTCGAGGCCCTGCTGGCTGGCAGTGGCCTAGGCCAGCCCGGGCCCTCGGGAGGCCTGGCTGAGCCTGGGCTGGGGCCCACCCTAGCAGTGCCCAGGCCAAGCCTGGGACTGGAGGCCAGGCTCCAGGCTCATTCCAGCTTGAGCCTGGTGCACAGAGCCTTCAGCTCGGACTTGCAGGGGGACTGCTCAGCACAGTGGCTTTGGCCTGCCATCCACGTTCCTCACTCGGGCCCTACTGCCTGTCAGAGCCCCACTCCCTCGACGTGTGTTCCTGAGGCAGTTGGACAGTTGGGGAAGTGGAGGCTCTCCCAGCACGGGAGGCCTGCCTAGAGCATGGCTCTGGGTCCAAAGAGGACTCCCTGCACCTCAGGCACTGGCGAGAGCTTTTGTGCACACAGGAGACCCTTGGCACACACAGTGTTTCCCCACGGAAAGCAGTGTGAGAACGAGCCCCTGCCAGGGAAGCACGGCCCTCTCCCACAGAAGCCCTCCATGCGACAGGCTGCCATGGACTCGGCTCCAGGCCTTTGTGGCTGGAGAGACGGCAGCTCCTCTGGAGGCTCTGGGTCCGTGTGCACTCCCCTTCGGGTAAACGAGGCTCCTGGGGTGATTCCCTGCCCAAGAATGGCAAGCAGCCTGCCTCCTTTCAATGAGACGCACGTGGGGTGTGAGAGGCTTGGCAGCAGAGAAGAAGCAAGAGGGGCAGCCAGAGAGGGGATTTGCATGCAGCTTGAAGGCCCCAGATCTCCTGCCTCCCAACCAGGGCCTGGCGGCTCTGCCCCCCGGGCCCCATTCCCAGGTGGGCACCCAGCTTCAGGATCTGCCCTTTCCCAGCCATGAAACCACACCCAGGCCGCACGCGGAGCCCTGCCAAGGGGGAACGTTGCTCCCCGCATGGGCTGGGTGGCACGACTGGCTTAGGGGAGAGAAGGCCCTAGGAGGCCTTCAGGGTGCTGCCCCAGCACAGCAGTGCTCAGGCAAAGGCACTCTGCTTTCTGTAGGCTGGATGCACACTGGAGTTGCTGCTTGAGGCCGAGAGAGCTCCGCAGGGCGAGCCAGGGCTGAAGGCAAAGCAGAGAGGTTTTGGGTGGAGCGATGGCACCATCTGCTGGCTGACCAGCATGGGAGGAGAGGCCTCACTCCAAAGGAGGTCCTGAGGACATTTGCAAGCAGGAGGCACTCTGGCTGCACAAGCTCGAGAGTCCTGCTGAGGACTTGCCTCTGGCAGCAGAGTGGGTGCCAAGGGCCTGTGGGTGGGAAAGTGCTCGGAAGCCACAGGGGAGGCTTTGGGCCCCCAGTGCTCTCCGACGGAAAACGCTGCAGGCCCCGGCATCCACGAACTCCTCCAAGGCTTTGCAGTGGGAAAGCTGTCCATAGCAGAGGGCTCCCTGCCAGGTGCTGCAGGCCTTTGGGCATGGCTCAGCTGCAGCTTCCTTGCAGGCTGCTGGTCCAGGGGCGTGTGTCCCCTGGGCCAGAGTGCTGGAGGAGGAGCTCCTAGCAAGGGGAGAGCAAGCCCCTTGTTTCCTTGGCCTAGACTGGCCTGGGCACACAGAGGCCTGCCAGCAGTGAAGACAGGGCAGGCAGCAAGGGGGTGTGGCAGGCAGCGAAGAGGTGGCAGGAGTCCTGCTTGCAAGTGGGGTCATGCCTGTCTTGTGCTCAGGCCCCAGTGGCCACGTGCACACACAGCCTCCGGACCTGCAGCTTCCCAGCAGTGCAGGAGACACACAGGCAACCCCCTGGGGCCTACTCGAATGAACTGTGCTCTGTCGAGGCCCTGCTGGCTGGCAGTGGCCTAGGCCAGCCCGGGCCCTCGGGAGGCCTGGCTGAGCCTGGGCTGGGGCCCACCCTAGCAGTGCCCAGGCCAAGCCTGGGACTGGAGGCCAGGCTCCAGGCTCATTCCAGCTTGAGCCTGGTGCACAGAGCCTTCAGCTCGGACTTGCAGGGGGACTGCTCAGCACAGTGGCTTTGGCCTGCCATCCACGTTCCTCACTCGGGCCCTTCTGCCTGTCAGAGCCCCACTCCCTCGACGTGTGTTCCTGAGGCAGTTGGACAGTTGGGGAAGTGGAGGCTCTCCCAGCACGGGAGGCCTGCCTAGAGCATGGCTCTGGGTCCAAAGAGGACTCCCTGCACCTCAGGCACTGGCGAGAGCTTTTGTGCACACAGGAGACCCTTGGCACACACAGTGTTTCCCCACGGAAAGCAGTGTGAGAACGAGCCCCTGCCAGGGAAGCACGGCCCTCTCCCACAGAAGCCCTCCATGCGACAGGCTGCCATGGACTCGGCTCCAGGCCTTTGTGGCTGGAGAGACGGCAGCTCCTCTGGAGGCTCTGGGTCCGTGTGCACTCCCCTTCGGGTAAACGAGGCTCCTGGGGTGATTCCCTGCCCAAGAATGGCAAGCAGCCTGCCTCCTTTCAATGAGACGCACGTGGGGTGTGAGAGGCTTGGCAGCAGAGAAGAAGCAAGAGGGGCAGCCAGAGAGGGGATTTGCATGCAGCTTGAAGGCCCCAGATCTCCTGCCTCCCAACCAGGGCCTGGCGGCTCTGCCCCCCAGGCCCCATTCCCAGGTGGGCACCCAGCTTCAGGATCTGCCCTTTCCCAGCCATGAAACCACACCCAGGCCGCACGCGGAGCCCTGCCAAGGGGGAACGTTGCTCCCCGCATGGGCTGGGTGGCACGACTGGCTTAGGGGAGAGAAGGCCCTAGGAGGCCTTCAGGGTGCTGCCCCAGCACAGCAGTGCTCAGGCAAAGGCACTCTGCTTTCTGTAGGCTGGATGCACACTGGAGTTGCTGCTTGAGGCCGAGAGAGCTCCGCAGGGCGAGCCAGGGCTGAAGGCAAAGCAGAGAGGTTTTGGGTGGAGCGATGGCACCATCTGCTGGCTGACCAGCATGGGAGGAGAGGCCTCACTCCAAAGGAGGTCCTGAGGACATTTGCAAGCAGGAGGCACTCTGGCTGCACAAGCTCGAGAGTCCTGCTGAGGACTTGCCTCTGGCAGCAGAGTGGGTGCCAAGGGCCTGTGGGTGGGAAAGTGCTCGGAAGCCACAGGGGAGGCTTTGGGCCCCCAGTGCTCTCCGACGGAAAACGCTGCAGGCCCCGGCATCCACGAACTCCTCCAAGGCTTTGCAGTGGGAAAGCTGTCCATAGCAGAGGGCTCCCTGCCAGGTGCTGCAGGCCTTTGGGCATGGCTCAGCTGCAGCTTCCTTGCAGGCTGCTGGTCCAGGGGCGTGTGTCCCCTGGGCCAGAGTGCTGGAGGAGGAGCTCCTAGCAAGGGGAGAGCAAGCCCCTTGTTTCCTTGGCCTAGACTGGCCTGGGCACACAGAGGCCTGCCAGCAGTGAAGACAGGGCAGGCAGCAAGGGGGTGTGGCAGGCAGCGAAGAGGTGGCAGGAGTCCTGCTTGCAAGTGGGGTCATGCCTGTCTTGTGCTCAGGCCCCAGTGGCCACGTGCAC
Organism: Hippopotamus amphibius kiboko; assembly: GCF_030028045.1. Classification (NCBI taxonomy): domain Eukaryota; kingdom Metazoa; phylum Chordata; class Mammalia; order Artiodactyla; family Hippopotamidae; genus Hippopotamus; species Hippopotamus amphibius. Next base: position 40,332,209 of record NC_080201.1, read on the forward strand.
ACACAGCCTCCGGACCTGCAGCTTCCCAGCAGTGCAGGAGACACACAGGCAACCCCCTGGGGCCTACTCGAATGAACTGTGCTCTGTCGAGGCCCTGCTGGCTGGCAGTGGCCTAGGCCAGCCCGGGCCCTCGGGAGGCCTGGCTGAGCCTGGGCTGGGGCCCACCCTAGCAGTGCCCAGGCCAAGCCTGGGACTGGAGGCCAGGCTCCAGGCTCATTCCAGCTTGAGCCTGGTGCACAGAGCCTTCAGCTCGGACTTGCAGGGGGACTGCTCAGCACAGTGGCTTTGGCCTGCCATCCACGTTCCTCACTCGGGCCCTTCTGCCTGTCAGAGCCCCACTCCCTCGACGTGTGTTCCTGAGGCAGTTGGACAGTTGGGGAAGTGGAGGCTCTCCCAGCACGGGAGGCCTGCCTAGAGCATGGCTCTGGGTCCAAAGAGGACTCCCTGCACCTCAGGCACTGGCGAGAGCTTTTGTGCACACAGGAGACCCTTGGCACACACAGTGTTTCCCCACGGAAAGCAGTGTGAGAACGAGCCCCTGCCAGGGAAGCACGGCCCTCTCCCACAGAAGCCCTCCATGCGACAGGCTGCCATGGACTCGGCTCCAGGCCTTTGTGGCTGGAGAGACGGCAGCTCCTCTGGAGGCTCTGGGTCCGTGTGCACTCCCCTTCGGGTAAACGAGGCTCCTGGGGTGATTCCCTGCCCAAGAATGGCAAGCAGCCTGCCTCCTTTCAATGAGACGCACGTGGGGTGTGAGAGGCTTGGCAGCAGAGAAGAAGCAAGAGGGGCAGCCAGAGAGGGGATTTGCATGCAGCTTGAAGGCCCCAGATCTCCTGCCTCCCAACCAGGGCCTGGCGGCTCTGCCCCCCGGGCCCCATTCCCAGGTGGGCACCCAGCTTCAGGATCTGCCCTTTCCCAGCCATGAAACCACACCCAGGCCGCACGCGGAGCCCTGCCAAGGGGGAACGTTGCTCCCCGCATGGGCTGGGTGGCACGACTGGCTTAGGGGAGAGAAGGCCCTAGGAGGCCTTCAGGGTGCTGCCCCAGCACAGCAGTGCTCAGGCAAAGGCACTCTGCTTTCTGTAGGCTGGATGCACACTGGAGTTGCTGCTTGAGGCCGAGAGAGCTCCGCAGGGCGAGCCAGGGCTGAAGGCAAAGCAGAGAGGTTTTGGGTGGAGCGATGGCACCATCTGCTGGCTGACCAGCATGGGAGGAGAGGCCTCACTCCAAAGGAGGTCCTGAGGACATTTGCAAGCAGGAGGCACTCTGGCTGCACAAGCTCGAGAGTCCTGCTGAGGACTTGCCTCTGGCAGCAGAGTGGGTGCCAAGGGCCTGTGGGTGGGAAAGTGCTCGGAAGCCACAGGGGAGGCTTTGGGCCCCCAGTGCTCTCCGACGGAAAACGCTGCAGGCCCCGGCATCCACGAACTCCTCCAAGGCTTTGCAGTGGGAAAGCTGTCCATAGCAGAGGGCTCCCTGCCAGGTGCTGCAGGCCTTTGGGCATGGCTCAGCTGCAGCTTCCTTGCAGGCTGCTGGTCCAGGGGCGTGTGTCCCCTGGGCCAGAGTGCTGGAGGAGGAGCTCCTAGCAAGGGGAGAGCAAGCCCCTTGTTTCCTTGGCCTAGACTGGCCTGGGCACACAGAGGCCTGCCAGCAGTGAAGACAGGGCAGGCAGCAAGGGGGTGTGGCAGGCAGCGAAGAGGTGGCAGGAGTCCTGCTTGCAAGTGGGGTCATGCCTGTCTTGTGCTCAGGCCCCAGTGGCCACGTGCACACACAGCCTCCGGACCTGCAGCTTCCCAGCAGTGCAGGAGACACCCAGGCAACCCCCTGGGGCCTACTCGAAGGAACTGTGCTCTGTCGAGGCCCTGCTGGCTGGCAGTGGCCTAGGCCAGCCCGGGCCCTCGGGAGGCCTGGCTGAGCCTGGGCTGGGGCCCACCCTAGCAGTGCCCAGGCCAAGCCTGGGACTGGAGGCCAGGCTCCAGGCTCATTCCAGCTTGAGCCTGGTGCACAGAGCCTTCAGCTCGGACTTGCAGGGGGACTGCTCAGCACAGTGGCTTTGGCCTGCCATCCACGTTCCTCACTCGGGCCCTTCTGCCTGTCAGAGCCCCACTCCCTCGAAGTGTGTTCCTGAGGCAGTTGGACAGTTGGGGAAGTGGAGGCTCTCCCAGCACGGGAGGCCTGCCTAGAGCATGGCTCTGGGTCCAAAGAGGACTCCCTGCACCTCAGGCACTGGCGAGAGCTTTTGTGCACACAGGAGACCCTTGGCACACACAGTGTTTCCCCACGGAAAGCAGTGTGAGAACGAGCCCCTGCCAGGGAAGCACGGCCCTCTCCCACAGAAGCCCTCCATGCGACAGGCTGCCATGGACTCGGCTCCAGGCCTTTGTGGCTGGAGAGACGGCAGCTCCTCTGGAGGCTCTGGGTCCGTGTGCACTCCCCTTCGGGTAAACGAGGCTCCTGGGGTGATTCCCTGCCCAAGAATGGCAAGCAGCCTGCCTCCTTTCAATGAGACGCACGTGGGGTGTGAGAGGCTTGGCAGCAGAGAAGAAGCAAGAGGGGCAGCCAGAGAGGGGATTTGCATGCAGCTTGAAGGCCCCAGATCTCCTGCCTCCCAACCAGGGCCTGGCGGCTCTGCCCCCCGGGCCCCATTCCCAGGTGGGCACCCAGCTTCAGGATCTGCCCTTTCCCAGCCATGAAACCACACCCAGGCCGCACGCGGAGCCCTGCCAAGGGGGAACGTTGCTCCCCGCATGGGCTGGGTGGCACGACTGGCTTAGGGGAGAGAAGGCCCTAGGAGGCCTTCAGGGTGCTGCCCCAGCACAGCAGTGCTCAGGCAAAGGCACTCTGCTTTCTGTAGGCTGGATGCACACTGGAGTTGCTGCTTGAGGCCGAGAGAGCTCCGCAGGGCGAGCCAGGGCTGAAGGCAAAGCAGAGAGGTTTTGGGTGGAGCGATGGCACCATCTGCTGGCTGACCAGCATGGGAGGAGAGGCCTCACTCCAAAGGAGGTCCTGAGGACATTTGCAAGCAGGAGGCACTCTGGCTGCACAAGCTCGAGAGTCCTGCTGAGGACTTGCCTCTGGCAGCAGAGTGGGTGCCAAGGGCCTGTGGGTGGGAAAGTGCTCGGAAGCCACAGGGGAGGCTTTGGGCCCCCAGTGCTCTCCGACGGAAAACGCTGCAGGCCCCGGCATCCACGAACTCCTCCAAGGCTTTGCAGTGGGAAAGCTGTCCATAGCAGAGGGCTCCCTGCCAGGTGCTGCAGGCCTTTGGGCATGGCTCAGCTGCAGCTTCCTTGCAGGCTGCTGGTCCAGGGGCGTGTGTCCCCTGGGCCAGAGTGCTGGAGGAGGAGCTCCTAGCAAGGGGAGAGCAAGCCCCTTGTTTCCTTGGCCTAGACTGGCCTGGGCACACAGAGGCCTGCCAGCAGTGAAGACAGGGCAGGCAGCAAGGGGGTGTGGCAGGCAGCGAAGAGGTGGCAGGAGTCCTGCTTGCAAGTGGGGTCATGCCTGTCTTGTGCTCAGGCCCCAGTGGCCACGTGCACACACAGCCTCCGGACCTGCAGCTTCCCAGCAGTGCAGGAGACACACAGGCAACCCCCTGGGGCCTACTCGAATGAACTGTGCTCTGTCGAGGCCCTGCTGGCTGGCAGTGGCCTAGGCCAGCCCGGGCCCTCGGGAGGCCTGGCTGAGCCTGGGCTGGGGCCCACCCTAGCAGTGCCCAGGCCAAGCCTGGGACTGGAGGCCAGGCTCCAGGCTCATTCCAGCTTGAGCCTGGTGCACAGAGCCTTCAGCTCGGACTTGCAGGGGGACTGCTCAGCACAGTGGCTTTGGCCTGCCATCCACGTTCCTCACTCGGGCCCTTCTGCCTGTCAGAGCCCCACTCCCTCGACGTGTGTTCCTGAGGCAGTTGGACAGTTGGGGAAGTGGAGGCTCTCCCAGCACGGGAGGCCTGCCTAGAGCATGGCTCTGGGTCCAAAGAGGACTCCCTGCACCTCAGGCACTGGCGAGAGCTTTTGTGCACACAGGAGACCCTTGGCACACACAGTGTTTCCCCACGGAAAGCAGTGTGAGAACGAGCCCCTGCCAGGGAAGCACGGCCCTCTCCCACAGAAGCCCTCCATGCGACAGGCTGCCATGGACTCGGCTCCAGGCCTTTGTGGCTGGAGAGACGGCAGCTCCTCTGGAGGCTCTGGGTCCGTGTGCACTCCCCTTCGGGTAAACGAGGCTCCTGGGGTGATTCCCTGCCCAAGAATGGCAAGCAGCCTGCCTCCTTTCAATGAGACGCACGTGGGGTGTGAGAGGCTTGGCAGCAGAGAAGAAGCAAGAGGGGCAGCCAGAGAGGGGATTTGCATGCAGCTTGAAGGCCCCAGATCTCCTGCCTCCCAACCAGGGCCTGGCGGCTCTGCCCCCCGGGCCCCATTCCCAGGTGGGCACCCAGCTTCAGGATCTGCCCTTTCCCAGCCATGAAACCACACCCAGGCCGCACGCGGAGCCCTGCCAAGGGGGAACGTTGCTCCCCGCATGGGCTGGGTGGCACGACTGGCTTAGGGGAGAGAAGGCCCTAGGAGGCCTTCAGGGTGCTGCCCCAGCACAGCAGTGCTCAGGCAAAGGCACTCTGCTTTCTGTAGGCTGGATGCACACTGGAGTTGCTGCTTGAGGCCGAGAGAGCTCCGCAGGGCGAGCCAGGGCTGAAGGCAAAGCAGAGAGGTTTTGGGTGGAGCGATGGCACCATCTGCTGGCTGACCAGCATGGGAGGAGAGGCCTCACTCCAAAGGAGGTCCTGAGGACATTTGCAAGCAGGAGGCACTCTGGCTGCACAAGCTCGAGAGTCCTGCTGAGGACTTGCCTCTGGCAGCAGAGTGGGTGCCAAGGGCCTGTGGGTGGGAAAGTGCTCGGAAGCCACAGGGGAGGCTTTGGGCCCCCAGTGCTCTCCGACGGAAAACGCTGCAGGCCCCGGCATCCACGAACTCCTCCAAGGCTTTGCAGTGGGAAAGCTGTCCATAGCAGAGGGCTCCCTGCCAGGTGCTGCAGGCCTTTGGGCATGGCTCAGCTGCAGCTTCCTTGCAGGCTGCTGGTCCAGGGGCGTGTGTCCCCTGGGCCAGAGTGCTGGAGGAGGAGCTCCTAGCAAGGGGAGAGCAAGCCCCTTGTTTCCTTGGCCTAGACTGGCCTGGGCACACAGAGGCCTGCCAGCAGTGAAGACAGGGCAGGCAGCAAGGGGGTGTGGCAGGCAGCGAAGAGGTGGCAGGAGTCCTGCTTGCAAGTGGGGTCATGCCTGTCTTGTGCTCAGGCCCCAGTGGCCACGTGCACACACAGCCTCCGGACCTGCAGCTTCCCAGCAGTGCAGGAGACACACAGGCAACCCCCTGGGGCCTACTCGAATGAACTGTGCTCTGTCGAGGCCCTGCTGGCTGGCAGTGGCCTAGGCCAGCCCGGGCCCTCGGGAGGCCTGGCTGAGCCTGGGCTGGGGCCCACCCTAGCAGTGCCCAGGCCAAGCCTGGGACTGGAGGCCAGGCTCCAGGCTCATTCCAGCTTGAGCCTGGTGCACAGAGCCTTCAGCTCGGACTTGCAGGGGGACTGCTCAGCACAGTGGCTTTGGCCTGCCATCCACGTTCCTCACTCGGGCCCTTCTGCCTGTCAGAGCCCCACTCCCTCGACGTGTGTTCCTGAGGCAGTTGGACAGTTGGGGAAGTGGAGGCTCTCCCAGCACGGGAGGCCTGCCTAGAGCATGGCTCTGGGTCCAAAGAGGACTCCCTGCACCTCAGGCACTGGCGAGAGCTTTTGTGCACACAGGAGACCCTTGGCACACACAGTGTTTCCCCACGGAAAGCAGTGTGAGAACGAGCCCCTGCCAGGGAAGCACGGCCCTCTCCCACAGAAGCCCTCCATGCGACAGGCTGCCATGGACTCGGCTCCAGGCCTTTGTGGCTGGAGAGACGGCAGCTCCTCTGGAGGCTCTGGGTCCGTGTGCACTCCCCTTCGGGTAAACGAGGCTCCTGGGGTGATTCCCTGCCCAAGAATGGCAAGCAGCCTGCCTCCTTTCAATGAGACGCACGTGGGGTGTGAGAGGCTTGGCAGCAGAGAAGAAGCAAGAGGGGCAGCCAGAGAGGGGATTTGCATGCAGCTTGAAGGCCCCAGATCTCCTGCCTCCCAACCAGGGCCTGGCGGCTCTGCCCCCCGGGCCCCATTCCCAGGTGGGCACCCAGCTTCAGGATCTGCCCTTTCCCAGCCATGAAACCACACCCAGGCCGCACGCGGAGCCCTGCCAAGGGGGAACGTTGCTCCCCGCATGGGCTGGGTGGCACGACTGGCTTAGGGGAGAGAAGGCCCTAGGAGGCCTTCAGGGTGCTGCCCCAGCACAGCAGTGCTCAGGCAAAGGCACTCTGCTTTCTGTAGGCTGGATGCACACTGGAGTTGCTGCTTGAGGCCGAGAGAGCTCCGCAGGGCGAGCCAGGGCTGAAGGCAAAGCAGAGAGGTTTTGGGTGGAGCGATGGCACCATCTGCTGGCTGACCAGCATGGGAGGAGAGGCCTCACTCCAAAGGAGGTCCTGAGGACATTTGCAAGCAGGAGGCACTCTGGCTGCACAAGCTCGAGAGTCCTGCTGAGGACTTGCCTCTGGCAGCAGAGTGGGTGCCAAGGGCCTGTGGGTGGGAAAGTGATCGGAAGCCACAGGGGAGGCTTTGGGCCCCCAGTGCTCTCCGACGGAAAACGCTGCAGGCCCCGGCATCCACGAACTCCTCCAAGGCTTTGCAGTGGGAAAGCTGTCCATAGCAGAGGGCTCCCTGCCAGGTGCTGCAGGCCTTTGGGCATGGCTCAGCTGCAGCTTCCTTGCAGGCTGCTGGTCCAGGGGCGTGTGTCCCCTGGGCCAGAGTGCTGGAGGAGGAGCTCCTAGCAAGGGGAGAGCAAGCCCCTTGTTTCCTTGGCCTAGACTGGCCTGGGCACACAGAGGCCTGCCAGCAGTGAAGACAGGGCAGGCAGCAAGGGGGTGTGGCAGGCAGCGAAGAGGTGGCAGGAGTCCTGCTTGCAAGTGGGGTCATGCCTGTCTTGTGCTCAGGCCCCAGTGGCCACGTGCACACACAGCCTCCGGACCTGCAGCTTCCCAGCAGTGCAGGAGACACACAGGCAACCCCCTGGGGCCTACTCGAATGAACTGTGCTCTGTCGAGGCCCTGCTGGCTGGCAGTGGCCTAGGCCAGCCCGGGCCCTCGGGAGGCCTGGCTGAGCCTGGGCTGGGGCCCACCCTAGCAGTGCCCAGGCCAAGCCTGGGACTGGAGGCCAGGCTCCAGGCTCATTCCAGCTTGAGCCTGGTGCACAGAGCCTTCAGCTCGGACTTGCAGGGGGACTGCTCAGCACAGTGGCTTTGGCCTGCCATCCACGTTCCTCACTCGGGCCCTTCTGCCTGTCAGAGCCCCACTCCCTCGACGTGTGTTCCTGAGGCAGTTGGACAGTTGGGGAAGTGGAGGCTCTCCCAGCACGGGAGGCCTGCCTAGAGCATGGCTCTGGGTCCAAAGAGGACTCCCTGCACCTCAGGCACTGGCGAGAGCTTTTGTGCACACAGGAGACCCTTGGCACACACAGTGTTTCCCCACGGAAAGCAGTGTGAGAACGAGCCCCTGCCAGGGAAGCACGGCCCTCTCCCACAGAAGCCCTCCATGCGACAGGCTGCCATGGACTCGGCTCCAGGCCTTTGTGGCTGGAGAGACGGCAGCTCCTCTGGAGGCTCTGGGTCCGTGTGCACTCCCCTTCGGGTAAACGAGGCTCCTGGGGTGATTCCCTGCCCAAGAATGGCAAGCAGCCTGCCTCCTTTCAATGAGACGCACGTGGGGTGTGAGAGGCTTGGCAGCAGAGAAGAAGCAAGAGGGGCAGCCAGAGAGGGGATTTGCATGCAGCTTGAAGGCCCCAGATCTCCTGCCTCCCAACCAGGGCCTGGCGGCTCTGCCCCCCGGGCCCCATTCCCAGGTGGGCACCCAGCTTCAGGATCTGCCCTTTCCCAGCCATGAAACCACACCCAGGCCGCACGCGGAGCCCTGCCAAGGGGGAACGTTGCTCCCCGCATGGGCTGGGTGGCACGACTGGCTTAGGGGAGAGAAGGCCCTAGGAGGCCTTCAGGGTGCTGCCCCAGCACAGCAGTGCTCAGGCAAAGGCACTCTGCTTTCTGTAGGCTGGATGCACACTGGAGTTGCTGCTTGAGGCCGAGAGAGCTCCGCAGGGCGAGCCAGGGCTGAAGGCAAAGCAGAGAGGTTTTGGGTGGAGCGATGGCACCATCTGCTGGCTGACCAGCATGGGAGGAGAGGCCTCACTCCAAAGGAGGTCCTGAGGACATTTGCAAGCAGGAGGCACTCTGGCTGCACAAGCTCGAGAGTCCTGCTGAGGACTTGCCTCTGGCAGCAGAGTGGGTGCCAAGGGCCTGTGGGTGGGAAAGTGCTCGGAAGCCACAGGGGAGGCTTTGGGCCCCCAGTGCTCTCCGACGGAAAACGCTGCAGGCCCCGGCATCCACGAACTCCTCCAAGGCTTTGCAGTGGGAAAGCTGTCCATAGCAGAGGGCTCCCTGCCAGGTGCTGCAGGCCTTTGGGCATGGCTCAGCTGCAGCTTCCTTGCAGGCTGCTGGTCCAGGGGCGTGTGTCCCCTGGGCCAGAGTGCTGGAGGAGGAGCTCCTAGCAAGGGGAGAGCAAGCCCCTTGTTTCCTTGGCCTAGACTGGCCTGGGCACACAGAGGCCTGCCAGCAGTGAAGACAGGGCAGGCAGCAAGGGGGTGTGGCAGGCAGCGAAGAGGTGGCAGGAGTCCTGCTTGCAAGTGGGGTCATGCCTGTCTTGTGCTCAGGCCCCAGTGGCCACGTGCACACACAGCCTCCGGACCTGCAGCTTCCCAGCAGTGCAGGAGACACCCAGGCAACCCCCTGGGGCCTACTCGAAGGAACTGTGCTCTGTCGAGGCCCTGCTGGCTGGCAGTGGCCTAGGCCAGCCCGGGCCCTCGGGAGGCCTGGCTGAGCCTGGGCTGGGGCCCACCCTAGCAGTGCCCAGGCCAAGCCTGGGACTGGAGGCCAGGCTCCAGGCTCATTCCAGCTTGAGCCTGGTGCACAGAGCCTTCAGCTCGGACTTGCAGGGGGACTGCTCAGCACAGTGGCTTTGGCCTGCCATCCACGTTCCTCACTCGGGCCCTTCTGCCTGTCAGAGCCCCACTCCCTCGAAGTGTGTTCCTGAGGCAGTTGGACAGTTGGGGAAGTGGAGGCTCTCCCAGCACGGGAGGCCTGCCTAGAGCATGGCTCTGGGTCCAAAGAGGACTCCCTGCACCTCAGGCACTGGCGAGAGCTTTTGTGCACACAGGAGACCCTTGGCACACACAGTGTTTCCCCACGGAAAGCAGTGTGAGAACGAGCCCCTGCCAGGGAAGCACGGCCCTCTCCCACAGAAGCCCTCCATGCGACAGGCTGCCATGGACTCGGCTCCAGGCCTTTGTGGCTGGAGAGACGGCAGCTCCTCTGGAGGCTCTGGGTCCGTGTGCACTCCCCTTCGGGTAAACGAGGCTCCTGGGGTGATTCCCTGCCCAAGAATGGCAAGCAGCCTGCCTCCTTTCAATGAGACGCACGTGGGGTGTGAGAGGCTTGGCAGCAGAGAAGAAGCAAGAGGGGCAGCCAGAGAGGGGATTTGCATGCAGCTTGAAGGCCCCAGATCTCCTGCCTCCCAACCAGGGCCTGGCGGCTCTGCCCCCCAGGCCCCATTCCCAGGTGGGCACCCAGCTTCAGGATCTGCCCTTTCCCAGCCATGAAACCACACCCAGGCCGCACGCGGAGCCCTGCCAAGGGGGAACGTTGCTCCCCGCATGGGCTGGGTGGCACGACTGGCTTAGGGGAGAGAAGGCCCTAGGAGGCCTTCAGGGTGCTGCCCCAGCACAGCAGTGCTCAGGCAAAGGCACTCTGCTTTCTGTAGGCTGGATGCACACTGGAGTTGCTGCTTGAGGCCGAGAGAGCTCCGCAGGGCGAGCCAGGGCTGAAGGCAAAGCAGAGAGGTTTTGGGTGGAGCGATGGCACCATCTGCTGGCTGACCAGCATGGGAGGAGAGGCCTCACTCCAAAGGAGGTCCTGAGGACATTTGCAAGCAGGAGGCACTCTGGCTGCACAAGCTCGAGAGTCCTGCTGAGGACTTGCCTCTGGCAGCAGAGTGGGTGCCAAGGGCCTGTGGGTGGGAAAGTGCTCGGAAGCCACAGGGGAGGCTTTGGGCCCCCAGTGCTCTCCGACGGAAAACGCTGCAGGCCCCGGCATCCACGAACTCCTCCAAGGCTTTGCAGTGGGAAAGCTGTCCATAGCAGAGGGCTCCCTGCCAGGTGCTGCAGGCCTTTGGGCATGGCTCAGCTGCAGCTTCCTTGCAGGCTGCTGGTCCAGGGGCGTGTGTCCCCTGGGCCAGAGTGCTGGAGGAGGAGCTCCTAGCAAGGGGAGAGCAAGCCCCTTGTTTCCTTGGCCTAGACTGGCCTGGGCACACAGAGGCCTGCCAGCAGTGAAGACAGGGCAGGCAGCAAGGGGGTGTGGCAGGCAGCGAAGAGGTGGCAGGAGTCCTGCTTGCAAGTGGGGTCATGCCTGTCTTGTGCTCAGGCCCCAGTGGCCACGTGCACACACAGCCTCCGGACCTGCAGCTTCCCAGCAGTGCAGGAGACACACAGGCAACCCCCTGGGGCCTACTCGAATGAACTGTGCTCTGTCGAGGCCCTGCTGGCTGGCAGTGGCCTAGGCCAGCCCGGGCCCTCGGGAGGCCTGGCTGAGCCTGGGCTGGGGCCCACCCTAGCAGTGCCCAGGCCAAGCCTGGGACTGGAGGCCAGGCTCCAGGCTCATTCCAGCTTGAGCCTGGTGCACAGAGCCTTCAGCTCGGACTTGCAGGGGGACTGCTCAGCACAGTGGCTTTGGCCTGCCATCCACGTTCCTCACTCGGGCCCTTCTGCCTGTCAGAGCCCCACTCCCTCGACGTGTGTTCCTGAGGCAGTTGGACAGTTGGGGAAGTGGAGGCTCTCCCAGCACGGGAGGCCTGCCTAGAGCATGGCTCTGGGTCCAAAGAGGACTCCCTGCACCTCAGGCACTGGCGAGAGCTTTTGTGCACACAGGAGACCCTTGGCACACACAGTGTTTCCCCACGGAAAGCAGTGTGAGAACGAGCCCCTGCCAGGGAAGCACGGCCCTCTCCCACAGAAGCCCTCCATGCGACAGGCTGCCATGGACTCGGCTCCAGGCCTTTGTGGCTGGAGAGACGGCAGCTCCTCTGGAGGCTCTGGGTCCGTGTGCACTCCCCTTCGGGTAAACGAGGCTCCTGGGGTGATTCCCTGCCCAAGAATGGCAAGCAGCCTGCCTCCTTTCAATGAGACGCACGTGGGGTGTGAGAGGCTTGGCAGCAGAGAAGAAGCAAGAGGGGCAGCCAGAGAGGGGATTTGCATGCAGCTTGAAGGCCCCAGATCTCCTGCCTCCCAACCAGGGCCTGGCGGCTCTGCCCCCCGGGCCCCATTCCCAGGTGGGCACCCAGCTTCAGGATCTGCCCTTTCCCAGCCATGAAACCACACCCAGGCCGCACGCGGAGCCCTGCCAAGGGGGAACGTTGCTCCCCGCATGGGCTGGGTGGCACGACTGGCTTAGGGGAGAGAAGGCCCTAGGAGGCCTTCAGGGTGCTGCCCCAGCACAGCAGTGCTCAGGCAAAGGCACTCTGCTTTCTGTAGGCTGGATGCACACTGGAGTTGCTGCTTGAGGCCGAGAGAGCTCCGCAGGGCGAGCCAGGGCTGAAGGCAAAGCAGAGAGGTTTTGGGTGGAGCGATGGCACCATCTGCTGGCTGACCAGCATGGGAGGAGAGGCCTCACTCCAAAGGAGGTCCTGAGGACATTTGCAAGCAGGAGGCACTCTGGCTGCACAAGCTCGAGAGTCCTGCTGAGGACTTGCCTCTGGCAGCAGAGTGGGTGCCAAGGGCCTGTGGGTGGGAAAGTGATCGGAAGCCACAGGGGAGGCTTTGGGCCCCCAGTGCTCTCCGACGGAAAACGCTGCAGGCCCCGGCATCCACGAACTCCTCCAAGGCTTTGCAGTGGGAAAGCTGTCCATAGCAGAGGGCTCCCTGCCAGGTGCTGCAGGCCTTTGGGCATGGCTCAGCTGCAGCTTCCTTGCAGGCTGCTGGTCCAGGGGCGTGTGTCCCCTGGGCCAGAGTGCTGGAGGAGGAGCTCCTAGCAAGGGGAGAGCAAGCCCCTTGTTTCCTTGGCCTAGACTGGCCTGGGCACACAGAGGCCTGCCAGCAGTGAAGACAGGGCAGGCAGCAAGGGGGTGTGGCAGGCAGCGAAGAGGTGGCAGGAGTCCTGCTTGCAAGTGGGGTCATGCCTGTCTTGTGCTCAGGCCCCAGTGGCCACGTGCACACACAGCCTCCGGACCTGCAGCTTCCCAGCAGTGCAGGAGACACACAGGCAACCCCCTGGGGCCTACTCGAATGAACTGTGCTCTGTCGAGGCCCTGCTGGCTGGCAGTGGCCTAGGCCAGCCCGGGCCCTCGGGAGGCCTGGCTGAGCCTGGGCTGGGGCCCACCCTAGCAGTGCCCAGGCCAAGCCTGGGACTGGAGGCCAGGCTCCAGGCTCATTCCAGCTTGAGCCTGGTGCACAGAGCCTTCAGCTCGGACTTGCAGGGGGACTGCTCAGCACAGTGGCTTTGGCCTGCCATCCACGTTCCTCACTCGGGCCCTTCTGCCTGTCAGAGCCCCACTCCCTCGACGTGTGTTCCTGAGGCAGTTGGACAGTTGGGGAAGTGGAGGCTCTCCCAGCACGGGAGGCCTGCCTAGAGCATGGCTCTGGGTCCAAAGAGGACTCCCTGCACCTCAGGCACTGGCGAGAGCTTTTGTGCACACAGGAGACCCTTGGCACACACAGTGTTTCCCCACGGAAAGCAGTGTGAGAACGAGCCCCTGCCAGGGAAGCACGGCCCTCTCCCACAGAAGCCCTCCATGCGACAGGCTGCCATGGACTCGGCTCCAGGCCTTTGTGGCTGGAGAGACGGCAGCTCCTCTGGAGGCTCTGGGTCCGTGTGCACTCCCCTTCGGGTAAACGAGGCTCCTGGGGTGATTCCCTGCCCAAGAATGGCAAGCAGCCTGCCTCCTTTCAATGAGACGCACGTGGGGTGTGAGAGGCTTGGCAGCAGAGAAGAAGCAAGAGGGGCAGCCAGAGAGGGGATTTGCATGCAGCTTGAAGGCCCCAGATCTCCTGCCTCCCAACCAGGGCCTGGCGGCTCTGCCCCCCGGGCCCCATTCCCAGGTGGGCACCCAGCTTCAGGATCTGCCCTTTCCCAGCCATGAAACCACACCCAGGCCGCACGCGGAGCCCTGCCAAGGGGGAACGTTGCTCCCCGCATGGGCTGGGTGGCACGACTGGCTTAGGGGAGAGAAGGCCCTAGGAGGCCTTCAGGGTGCTGCCCCAGCACAGCAGTGCTCAGGCAAAGGCACTCTGCTTTCTGTAGGCTGGATGCACACTGGAGTTGCTGCTTGAGGCCGAGAGAGCTCCGCAGGGCGAGCCAGGGCTGAAGGCAAAGCAGAGAGGTTTTGGGTGGAGCGATGGCACCATCTGCTGGCTGACCAGCATGGGAGGAGAGGCCTCACTCCAAAGGAGGTCCTGAGGACATTTGCAAGCAGGAGGCACTCTGGCTGCACAAGCTCGAGAGTCCTGCTGAGGACTTGCCTCTGGCAGCAGAGTGGGTGCCAAGGGCCTGTGGGTGGGAAAGTGCTCGGAAGCCACAGGGGAGGCTTTGGGCCCCCAGTGCTCTCCGACGGAAAACGCTGCAGGCCCCGGCATCCACGAACTCCTCCAAGGCTTTGCAGTGGGAAAGCTGTCCATAGCAGAGGGCTCCCTGCCAGGTGCTGCAGGCCTTTGGGCATGGCTCAGCTGCAGCTTCCTTGCAGGCTGCTGGTCCAGGGGCGTGTGTCCCCTGGGCCAGAGTGCTGGAGGAGGAGCTCCTAGCAAGGGGAGAGCAAGCCCCTTGTTTCCTTGGCCTAGACTGGCCTGGGCACACAGAGGCCTGCCAGCAGTGAAGACAGGGCAGGCAGCAAGGGGGTGTGGCAGGCAGCGAAGAGGTGGCAGGAGTCCTGCTTGCAAGTGGGGTCATGCCTGTCTTGTGCTCAGGCCCCAGTGGCCACGTGCACACACAGCCTCCGGACCTGCAGCTTCCCAGCAGTGCAGGAGACACCCAGGCAACCCCCTGGGGCCTACTCGAAGGAACTGTGCTCTGTCGAGGCCCTGCTGGCTGGCAGTGGCCTAGGCCAGCCCGGGCCCTCGGGAGGCCTGGCTGAGCCTGGGCTGGGGCCCACCCTAGCAGTGCCCAGGCCAAGCCTGGGACTGGAGGCCAGGCTCCAGGCTCATTCCAGCTTGAGCCTGGTGCACAGAGCCTTCAGCTCGGACTTGCAGGGGGACTGCTCAGCACAGTGGCTTTGGCCTGCCATCCACGTTCCTCACTCGGGCCCTTCTGCCTGTCAGAGCCCCACTCCCTCGAAGTGTGTTCCTGAGGCAGTTGGACAGTTGGGGAAGTGGAGGCTCTCCCAGCACGGGAGGCCTGCCTAGAGCATGGCTCTGGGTCCAAAGAGGACTCCCTGCACCTCAGGCACTGGCGAGAGCTTTTGTGCACACAGGAGACCCTTGGCACACACAGTGTTTCCCCACGGAAAGCAGTGTGAGAACGAGCCCCTGCCAGGGAAGCACGGCCCTCTCCCACAGAAGCCCTCCATGCGACAGGCTGCCATGGACTCGGCTCCAGGCCTTTGTGGCTGGAGAGACGGCAGCTCCTCTGGAGGCTCTGGGTCCGTGTGCACTCCCCTTCGGGTAAACGAGGCTCCTGGGGTGATTCCCTGCCCAAGAATGGCAAGCAGCCTGCCTCCTTTCAATGAGACGCACGTGGGGTGTGAGAGGCTTGGCAGCAGAGAAGAAGCAAGAGGGGCAGCCAGAGAGGGGATTTGCATGCAGCTTGAAGGCCCCAGATCTCCTGCCTCCCAACCAGGGCCTGGCGGCTCTGCCCCCCGGGCCCCATTCCCAGGTGGGCACCCAGCTTCAGGATCTGCCCTTTCCCAGCCATGAAACCACACCCAGGCCGCACGCGGAGCCCTGCCAAGGGGGAACGTTGCTCCCCGCATGGGCTGGGTGGCACGACTGGCTTAGGGGAGAGAAGGCCCTAGGAGGCCTTCAGGGTGCTGCCCCAGCACAGCAGTGCTCAGGCAAAGGCACTCTGCTTTCTGTAGGCTGGATGCACACTGGAGTTGCTGCTTGAGGCCGAGAGAGCTCCGCAGGGCGAGCCAGGGCTGAAGGCAAAGCAGAGAGGTTTTGGGTGGAGCGATGGCACCATCTGCTGGCTGACCAGCATGGGAGGAGAGGCCTCACTCCAAAGGAGGTCCTGAGGACATTTGCAAGCAGGAGGCACTCTGGCTGCACAAGCTCGAGAGTCCTGCTGAGGACTTGCCTCTGGCAGCAGAGTGGGTGCCAAGGGCCTGTGGGTGGGAAAGTGCTCGGAAGCCACAGGGGAGGCTTTGGGCCCCCAGTGCTCTCCGACGGAAAACGCTGCAGGCCCCGGCATCCACGAACTCCTCCAAGGCTTTGCAGTGGGAAAGCTGTCCATAGCAGAGGGCTCCCTGCCAGGTGCTGCAGGCCTTTGGGCATGGCTCAGCTGCAGCTTCCTTGCAGGCTGCTGGTCCAGGGGCGTGTGTCCCCTGGGCCAGAGTGCTGGAGGAGGAGCTCCTAGCAAGGGGAGAGCAAGCCCCTTGTTTCCTTGGCCTAGACTGGCCTGGGCACACAGAGGCCTGCCAGCAGTGAAGACAGGGCAGGCAGCAAGGGGGTGTGGCAGGCAGCGAAGAGGTGGCAGGAGTCCTGCTTGCAAGTGGGGTCATGCCTGTCTTGTGCTCAGGCCCCAGTGGCCACGTGCACACACAGCCTCCGGACCTGCAGCTTCCCAGCAGTGCAGGAGACACCCAGGCAACCTCCTGGGGCCTACTCGAAGGAACTGTGCTCTGTCGAGGCCCTGCTGGCTGGCAGTGGCCTAGGCCAGCCCGGGCCCTCGGGAGGCCTGGCTGAGCCTGGGCTGGGGCCCACCCTAGCAGTGCCCAGGCCAAGCCTGGGACTGGAGGCCAGGCTACAGGCTCATTCCAGCTTGAGCCTGGTGCACAGAGCCTTCAGCTCGGACTTGCAGGGGGACTGCTCAGCACAGTGGCTTTGGCCTGCCATCCACGTTCCTCACTCGGGCCCTTCTGCCTGTCAGAGCCCCACTCCCTCGAAGTGTGTTCCTGAGGCAGTTGGACAGTTGGGGAAGTGGAGGCTCTCCCAGCACGGGAGGCCTGCCTAGAGCATGGCTCTGGGTCCAAAGAGGACTCCCTGCACCTCAGGCACTGGCGAGAGCTTTTGTGCACACAGGAGACCCTTGGCACACACAGTGTTTCCCCACGGAAAGCAGTGTGAGAACGAGCCCCTGCCAGGGAAGCACGGCCCTCTCCCACAGAAGCCCTCCATGCGACAGGCTGCCATGGACTCGGCTCCAGGCCTTTGTGGCTGGAGAGACGGCAGCTCCTCTGGAGGCTCTGGGTCCGTGTGCACTCCCCTTCGGGTAAACGAGGCTCCTGGGGTGATTCCCTGCCCAAGAATGGCAAGCAGCCTGCCTCCTTTCAATGAGACGCACGTGGGGTGTGAGAGGCTTGGCAGCAGAGAAGAAGCAAGAGGGGCAGCCAGAGAGGGGATTTGCATGCAGCTTGAAGGCCCCAGATCTCCTGCCTCCCAACCAGGGCCTGGCGGCTCTGCCCCCCGGGCCCCATTCCCAGGTGGGCACCCAGCTTCAGGATCTGCCCTTTCCCAGCCATGAAACCACACCCAGGCCGCACGCGGAGCCCTGCCAAGGGGGAACGTTGCTCCCCGCATGGGCTGGGTGGCACGACTGGCTTAGGGGAGAGAAGGCCCTAGGAGGCCTTCAGGGTGCTGCCCCAGCACAGCAGTGCTCAGGCAAAGGCACTCTGCTTTCTGTAGGCTGGATGCACACTGGAGTTGCTGCTTGAGGCCGAGAGAGCTCCGCAGGGCGAGCCAGGGCTGAAGGCAAAGCAGAGAGGTTTTGGGTGGAGCGATGGCACCATCTGCTGGCTGACCAGCATGGGAGGAGAGGCCTCACTCCAAAGGAGGTCCTGAGGACATTTGCAAGCAGGAGGCACTCTGGCTGCACAAGCTCGAGAGTCCTGCTGAGGACTTGCCTCTGGCAGCAGAGTGGGTGCCAAGGGCCTGTGGGTGGGAAAGTGCTCGGAAGCCACAGGGGAGGCTTTGGGCCCCCAGTGCTCTCCGACGGAAAACGCTGCAGGCCCCGGCATCCACGAACTCCTCCAAGGCTTTGCAGTGGGAAAGCTGTCCATAGCAGAGGGCTCCCTGCCAGGTGCTGCAGGCCTTTGGGCATGGCTCAGCTGCAGCTTCCTTGCAGGCTGCTGGTCCAGGGGCGTGTGTCCCCTGGGCCAGAGTGCTGGAGGAGGAGCTCCTAGCAAGGGGAGAGCAAGCCCCTTGTTTCCTTGGCCTAGACTGGCCTGGGCACACAGAGGCCTGCCAGCAGTGAAGACAGGGCAGGCAGCAAGGGGGTGTGGCAGGCAGCGAAGAGGTGGCAGGAGTCCTGCTTGCAAGTGGGGTCATGCCTGTCTTGTGCTCAGGCCCCAGTGGCCACGTGCACACACAGCCTCCGGACCTGCAGCTTCCCAGCAGTGCAGGAGACACACAGGCAACCCCCTGGGGCCTACTCGAATGAACTGTGCTCTGTCGAGGCCCTGCTGGCTGGCAGTGGCCTAGGCCAGCCCGGGCCCTCGGGAGGCCTGGCTGAGCCTGGGCTGGGGCCCACCCTAGCAGTGCCCAGGCCAAGCCTGGGACTGGAGGCCAGGCTCCAGGCTCATTCCAGCTTGAGCCTGGTGCACAGAGCCTTCAGCTCGGACTTGCAGGGGGACTGCTCAGCACAGTGGCTTTGGCCTGCCATCCACGTTCCTCACTCGGGCCCTACTGCCTGTCAGAGCCCCACTCCCTCGACGTGTGTTCCTGAGGCAGTTGGACAGTTGGGGAAGTGGAGGCTCTCCCAGCACGGGAGGCCTGCCTAGAGCATGGCTCTGGGTCCAAAGAGGACTCCCTGCACCTCAGGCACTGGCGAGAGCTTTTGTGCACACAGGAGACCCTTGGCACACACAGTGTTTCCCCACGGAAAGCAGTGTGAGAACGAGCCCCTGCCAGGGAAGCACGGCCCTCTCCCACAGAAGCCCTCCATGCGACAGGCTGCCATGGACTCGGCTCCAGGCCTTTGTGGCTGGAGAGACGGCAGCTCCTCTGGAGGCTCTGGGTCCGTGTGCACTCCCCTTCGGGTAAACGAGGCTCCTGGGGTGATTCCCTGCCCAAGAATGGCAAGCAGCCTGCCTCCTTTCAATGAGACGCACGTGGGGTGTGAGAGGCTTGGCAGCAGAGAAGAAGCAAGAGGGGCAGCCAGAGAGGGGATTTGCATGCAGCTTGAAGGCCCCAGATCTCCTGCCTCCCAACCAGGGCCTGGCGGCTCTGCCCCCCGGGCCCCATTCCCAGGTGGGCACCCAGCTTCAGGATCTGCCCTTTCCCAGCCATGAAACCACACCCAGGCCGCACGCGGAGCCCTGCCAAGGGGGAACGTTGCTCCCCGCATGGGCTGGGTGGCACGACTGGCTTAGGGGAGAGAAGGCCCTAGGAGGCCTTCAGGGTGCTGCCCCAGCACAGCAGTGCTCAGGCAAAGGCACTCTGCTTTCTGTAGGCTGGATGCACACTGGAGTTGCTGCTTGAGGCCGAGAGAGCTCCGCAGGGCGAGCCAGGGCTGAAGGCAAAGCAGAGAGGTTTTGGGTGGAGCGATGGCACCATCTGCTGGCTGACCAGCATGGGAGGAGAGGCCTCACTCCAAAGGAGGTCCTGAGGACATTTGCAAGCAGGAGGCACTCTGGCTGCACAAGCTCGAGAGTCCTGCTGAGGACTTGCCTCTGGCAGCAGAGTGGGTGCCAAGGGCCTGTGGGTGGGAAAGTGCTCGGAAGCCACAGGGGAGGCTTTGGGCCCCCAGTGCTCTCCGACGGAAAACGCTGCAGGCCCCGGCATCCACGAACTCCTCCAAGGCTTTGCAGTGGGAAAGCTGTCCATAGCAGAGGGCTCCCTGCCAGGTGCTGCAGGCCTTTGGGCATGGCTCAGCTGCAGCTTCCTTGCAGGCTGCTGGTCCAGGGGCGTGTGTCCCCTGGGCCAGAGTGCTGGAGGAGGAGCTCCTAGCAAGGGGAGAGCAAGCCCCTTGTTTCCTTGGCCTAGACTGGCCTGGGCACACAGAGGCCTGCCAGCAGTGAAGACAGGGCAGGCAGCAAGGGGGTGTGGCAGGCAGCGAAGAGGTGGCAGGAGTCCTGCTTGCAAGTGGGGTCATGCCTGTCTTGTGCTCAGGCCCCAGTGGCCACGTGCACACACAGCCTCCGGACCTGCAGCTTCCCAGCAGTGCAGGAGACACACAGGCAACCCCCTGGGGCCTACTCGAATGAACTGTGCTCTGTCGAGGCCCTGCTGGCTGGCAGTGGCCTAGGCCAGCCCGGGCCCTCGGGAGGCCTGGCTGAGCCTGGGCTGGGGCCCACCCTAGCAGTGCCCAGGCCAAGCCTGGGACTGGAGGCCAGGCTCCAGGCTCATTCCAGCTTGAGCCTGGTGCACAGAGCCTTCAGCTCGGACTTGCAGGGGGACTGCTCAGCACAGTGGCTTTGGCCTGCCATCCACGTTCCTCACTCGGGCCCTTCTGCCTGTCAGAGCCCCACTCCCTCGACGTGTGTTCCTGAGGCAGTTGGACAGTTGGGGAAGTGGAGGCTCTCCCAGCACGGGAGGCCTGCCTAGAGCATGGCTCTGGGTCCAAAGAGGACTCCCTGCACCTCAGGCACTGGCGAGAGCTTTTGTGCACACAGGAGACCCTTGGCACACACAGTGTTTCCCCACGGAAAGCAGTGTGAGAACGAGCCCCTGCCAGGGAAGCACGGCCCTCTCCCACAGAAGCCCTCCATGCGACAGGCTGCCATGGACTCGGCTCCAGGCCTTTGTGGCTGGAGAGACGGCAGCTCCTCTGGAGGCTCTGGGTCCGTGTGCACTCCCCTTCGGGTAAACGAGGCTCCTGGGGTGATTCCCTGCCCAAGAATGGCAAGCAGCCTGCCTCCTTTCAATGAGACGCACGTGGGGTGTGAGAGGCTTGGCAGCAGAGAAGAAGCAAGAGGGGCAGCCAGAGAGGGGATTTGCATGCAGCTTGAAGGCCCCAGATCTCCTGCCTCCCAACCAGGGCCTGGCGGCTCTGCCCCCCAGGCCCCATTCCCAGGTGGGCACCCAGCTTCAGGATCTGCCCTTTCCCAGCCATGAAACCACACCCAGGCCGCACGCGGAGCCCTGCCAAGGGGGAACGTTGCTCCCCGCATGGGCTGGGTGGCACGACTGGCTTAGGGGAGAGAAGGCCCTAGGAGGCCTTCAGGGTGCTGCCCCAGCACAGCAGTGCTCAGGCAAAGGCACTCTGCTTTCTGTAGGCTGGATGCACACTGGAGTTGCTGCTTGAGGCCGAGAGAGCTCCGCAGGGCGAGCCAGGGCTGAAGGCAAAGCAGAGAGGTTTTGGGTGGAGCGATGGCACCATCTGCTGGCTGACCAGCATGGGAGGAGAGGCCTCACTCCAAAGGAGGTCCTGAGGACATTTGCAAGCAGGAGGCACTCTGGCTGCACAAGCTCGAGAGTCCTGCTGAGGACTTGCCTCTGGCAGCAGAGTGGGTGCCAAGGGCCTGTGGGTGGGAAAGTGCTCGGAAGCCACAGGGGAGGCTTTGGGCCCCCAGTGCTCTCCGACGGAAAACGCTGCAGGCCCCGGCATCCACGAACTCCTCCAAGGCTTTGCAGTGGGAAAGCTGTCCATAGCAGAGGGCTCCCTGCCAGGTGCTGCAGGCCTTTGGGCATGGCTCAGCTGCAGCTTCCTTGCAGGCTGCTGGTCCAGGGGCGTGTGTCCCCTGGGCCAGAGTGCTGGAGGAGGAGCTCCTAGCAAGGGGAGAGCAAGCCCCTTGTTTCCTTGGCCTAGACTGGCCTGGGCACACAGAGGCCTGCCAGCAGTGAAGACAGGGCAGGCAGCAAGGGGGTGTGGCAGGCAGCGAAGAGGTGGCAGGAGTCCTGCTTGCAAGTGGGGTCATGCCTGTCTTGTGCTCAGGCCCCAGTGGCCACGTGCACACACAGCCTCCGGACCTGCAGCTTCCCAGCAGTGCAGGAGACACACAGGCAACCCCCTGGGGCCTACTCGAATGAACTGTGCTCTGTCGAGGCCCTGCTGGCTGGCAGTGGCCTAGGCCAGCCCGGGCCCTCGGGAGGCCTGGCTGAGCCTGGGCTGGGGCCCACCCTAGCAGTGCCCAGGCCAAGCCTGGGACTGGAGGCCAGGCTCCAGGCTCATTCCAGCTTGAGCCTGGTGCACAGAGCCTTCAGCTCGGACTTGCAGGGGGACTGCTCAGCACAGTGGCTTTGGCCTGCCATCCACGTTCCTCACTCGGGCCCTTCTGCCTGTCAGAGCCCCACTCCCTCGACGTGTGTTCCTGAGGCAGTTGGACAGTTGGGGAAGTGGAGGCTCTCCCAGCACGGGAGGCCTGCCTAGAGCATGGCTCTGGGTCCAAAGAGGACTCCCTGCACCTCAGGCACTGGCGAGAGCTTTTGTGCACACAGGAGACCCTTGGCACACACAGTGTTTCCCCACGGAAAGCAGTGTGAGAACGAGCCCCTGCCAGGGAAGCACGGCCCTCTCCCACAGAAGCCCTCCATGCGACAGGCTGCCATGGACTCGGCTCCAGGCCTTTGTGGCTGGAGAGACGGCAGCTCCTCTGGAGGCTCTGGGTCCGTGTGCACTCCCCTTCGGGTAAACGAGGCTCCTGGGGTGATTCCCTGCCCAAGAATGGCAAGCAGCCTGCCTCCTTTCAATGAGACGCACGTGGGGTGTGAGAGGCTTGGCAGCAGAGAAGAAGCAAGAGGGGCAGCCAGAGAGGGGATTTGCATGCAGCTTGAAGGCCCCAGATCTCCTGCCTCCCAACCAGGGCCTGGCGGCTCTGCCCCCCGGGCCCCATTCCCAGGTGGGCACCCAGCTTCAGGATCTGCCCTTTCCCAGCCATGAAACCACACCCAGGCCGCACGCGGAGCCCTGCCAAGGGGGAACGTTGCTCCCCGCATGGGCTGGGTGGCACGACTGGCTTAGGGGAGAGAAGGCCCTAGGAGGCCTTCAGGGTGCTGCCCCAGCACAGCAGTGCTCAGGCAAAGGCACTCTGCTTTCTGTAGGCTGGATGCACACTGGAGTTGCTGCTTGAGGCCGAGAGAGCTCCGCAGGGCGAGCCAGGGCTGAAGGCAAAGCAGAGAGGTTTTGGGTGGAGCGATGGCACCATCTGCTGGCTGACCAGCATGGGAGGAGAGGCCTCACTCCAAAGGAGGTCCTGAGGACATTTGCAAGCAGGAGGCACTCTGGCTGCACAAGCTCGAGAGTCCTGCTGAGGACTTGCCTCTGGCAGCAGAGTGGGTGCCAAGGGCCTGTGGGTGGGAAAGTGATCGGAAGCCACAGGGGAGGCTTTGGGCCCCCAGTGCTCTCCGACGGAAAACGCTGCAGGCCCCGGCATCCACGAACTCCTCCAAGGCTTTGCAGTGGGAAAGCTGTCCATAGCAGAGGGCTCCCTGCCAGGTGCTGCAGGCCTTTGGGCATGGCTCAGCTGCAGCTTCCTTGCAGGCTGCTGGTCCAGGGGCGTGTGTCCCCTGGGCCAGAGTGCTGGAGGAGGAGCTCCTAGCAAGGGGAGAGCAAGCCCCTTGTTTCCTTGGCCTAGACTGGCCTGGGCACACAGAGGCCTGCCAGCAGTGAAGACAGGGCAGGCAGCAAGGGGGTGTGGCAGGCAGCGAAGAGGTGGCAGGAGTCCTGCTTGCAAGTGGGGTCATGCCTGTCTTGTGCTCAGGCCCCAGTGGCCACGTGCACACACAGCCTCCGGACCTGCAGCTTCCCAGCAGTGCAGGAGACACACAGGCAACCCCCTGGGGCCTACTCGAATGAACTGTGCTCTGTCGAGGCCCTGCTGGCTGGCAGTGGCCTAGGCCAGCCCGGGCCCTCGGGAGGCCTGGCTGAGCCTGGGCTGGGGCCCACCCTAGCAGTGCCCAGGCCAAGCCTGGGACTGGAGGCCAGGCTCCAGGCTCATTCCAGCTTGAGCCTGGTGCACAGAGCCTTCAGCTCGGACTTGCAGGGGGACTGCTCAGCACAGTGGCTTTGGCCTGCCATCCACGTTCCTCACTCGGGCCCTTCTGCCTGTCAGAGCCCCACTCCCTCGACGTGTGTTCCTGAGGCAGTTGGACAGTTGGGGAAGTGGAGGCTCTCCCAGCACGGGAGGCCTGCCTAGAGCATGGCTCTGGGTCCAAAGAGGACTCCCTGCACCTCAGGCACTGGCGAGAGCTTTTGTGCACACAGGAGACCCTTGGCACACACAGTGTTTCCCCACGGAAAGCAGTGTGAGAACGAGCCCCTGCCAGGGAAGCACGGCCCTCTCCCACAGAAGCCCTCCATGCGACAGGCTGCCATGGACTCGGCTCCAGGCCTTTGTGGCTGGAGAGACGGCAGCTCCTCTGGAGGCTCTGGGTCCGTGTGCACTCCCCTTCGGGTAAACGAGGCTCCTGGGGTGATTCCCTGCCCAAGAATGGCAAGCAGCCTGCCTCCTTTCAATGAGACGCACGTGGGGTGTGAGAGGCTTGGCAGCAGAGAAGAAGCAAGAGGGGCAGCCAGAGAGGGGATTTGCATGCAGCTTGAAGGCCCCAGATCTCCTGCCTCCCAACCAGGGCCTGGCGGCTCTGCCCCCCGGGCCCCATTCCCAGGTGGGCACCCAGCTTCAGGATCTGCCCTTTCCCAGCCATGAAACCACACCCAGGCCGCACGCGGAGCCCTGCCAAGGGGGAACGTTGCTCCCCGCATGGGCTGGGTGGCACGACTGGCTTAGGGGAGAGAAGGCCCTAGGAGGCCTTCAGGGTGCTGCCCCAGCACAGCAGTGCTCAGGCAAAGGCACTCTGCTTTCTGTAGGCTGGATGCACACTGGAGTTGCTGCTTGAGGCCGAGAGAGCTCCGCAGGGCGAGCCAGGGCTGAAGGCAAAGCAGAGAGGTTTTGGGTGGAGCGATGGCACCATCTGCTGGCTGACCAGCATGGGAGGAGAGGCCTCACTCCAAAGGAGGTCCTGAGGACATTTGCAAGCAGGAGGCACTCTGGCTGCACAAGCTCGAGAGTCCTGCTGAGGACTTGCCTCTGGCAGCAGAGTGGGTGCCAAGGGCCTGTGGGTGGGAAAGTGCTCGGAAGCCACAGGGGAGGCTTTGGGCCCCCAGTGCTCTCCGACGGAAAACGCTGCAGGCCCCGGCATCCACGAACTCCTCCAAGGCTTTGCAGTGGGAAAGCTGTCCATAGCAGAGGGCTCCCTGCCAGGTGCTGCAGGCCTTTGGGCATGGCTCAGCTGCAGCTTCCTTGCAGGCTGCTGGTCCAGGGGCGTGTGTCCCCTGGGCCAGAGTGCTGGAGGAGGAGCTCCTAGCAAGGGGAGAGCAAGCCCCTTGTTTCCTTGGCCTAGACTGGCCTGGGCACACAGAGGCCTGCCAGCAGTGAAGACAGGGCAGGCAGCAAGGGGGTGTGGCAGGCAGCGAAGAGGTGGCAGGAGTCCTGCTTGCAAGTGGGGTCATGCCTGTCTTGTGCTCAGGCCCCAGTGGCCACGTGCACACACAGCCTCCGGACCTGCAGCTTCCCAGCAGTGCAGGAGACACCCAGGCAACCCCCTGGGGCCTACTCGAAGGAACTGTGCTCTGTCGAGGCCCTGCTGGCTGGCAGTGGCCTAGGCCAGCCCGGGCCCTCGGGAGGCCTGGCTGAGCCTGGGCTGGGGCCCACCCTAGCAGTGCCCAGGCCAAGCCTGGGACTGGAGGCCAGGCTCCAGGCTCATTCCAGCTTGAGCCTGGTGCACAGAGCCTTCAGCTCGGACTTGCAGGGGGACTGCTCAGCACAGTGGCTTTGGCCTGCCATCCACGTTCCTCACTCGGGCCCTTCTGCCTGTCAGAGCCCCACTCCCTCGAAGTGTGTTCCTGAGGCAGTTGGACAGTTGGGGAAGTGGAGGCTCTCCCAGCACGGGAGGCCTGCCTAGAGCATGGCTCTGGGTCCAAAGAGGACTCCCTGCACCTCAGGCACTGGCGAGAGCTTTTGTGCACACAGGAGACCCTTGGCACACACAGTGTTTCCCCACGGAAAGCAGTGTGAGAACGAGCCCCTGCCAGGGAAGCACGGCCCTCTCCCACAGAAGCCCTCCATGCGACAGGCTGCCATGGACTCGGCTCCAGGCCTTTGTGGCTGGAGAGACGGCAGCTCCTCTGGAGGCTCTGGGTCCGTGTGCACTCCCCTTCGGGTAAACGAGGCTCCTGGGGTGATTCCCTGCCCAAGAATGGCAAGCAGCCTGCCTCCTTTCAATGAGACGCACGTGGGGTGTGAGAGGCTTGGCAGCAGAGAAGAAGCAAGAGGGGCAGCCAGAGAGGGGATTTGCATGCAGCTTGAAGGCCCCAGATCTCCTGCCTCCCAACCAGGGCCTGGCGGCTCTGCCCCCTGGGCCCCATTCCCAGGTGGGCACCCAGCTTCAGGATCTGCCCTTTCCCAGCCATGAAACCACACCCAGGCCGCACGCGGAGCCCTGCCAAGGGGGAACGTTGCTCCCCGCATGGGCTGGGTGGCACGACTGGCTTAGGGGAGAGAAGGCCCTAGGAGGCCTTCAGCGTGCTGCCCCAGCACAGCAGTGCTCAGGCAAAGGCACTCTGCTTTCTGTAGGCTGGATGCACACTGGAGTTGCTGCTTGAGGCCGAGAGAGCTCCGCAGGGCGAGCCAGGGCTGAAGGCAAAGCAGAGAGGTTTTGGGTGGAGCGATGGCACCATCTGCTGGCTGACCAGCATGGGAGGAGAGGCCTCACTCCAAAGGAGGTCCTGAGGACATTTGCAAGCAGGAGGCACTCTGGCTGCACAAGCTCGAGAGTCCTGCTGAGGACTTGCCTCTGGCAGCAGAGTGGGTGCCAAGGGCCTGTGGGTGGGAAAGTGCTCGGAAGCCACAGGGGAGGCTTTGGGCCCCCAGTGCTCTCCGACGGAAAACGCTGCAGGCCCCGGCATCCACGAACTCCTCCAAGGCTTTGCAGTGGGAAAGCTGTCCATAGCAGAGGGCTCCCTGCCAGGTGCTGCAGGCCTTTGGGCATGGCTCAGCTGCAGCTTCCTTGCAGGCTGCTGGTCCAGGGGCGTGTGTCCCCTGGGCCAGAGTGCTGGAGGAGGAGCTCCTAGCAAGGGGAGAGCAAGCCCCTTGTTTCCTTGGCCTAGACTGGCCTGGGCACACAGAGGCCTGCCAGCAGTGAAGACAGGGCAGGCAGCAAGGGGGTGTGGCAGGCAGCGAAGAGGTGGCAGGAGTCCTGCTTGCAAGTGGGGTCATGCCTGTCTTGTGCTCAGGCCCCAGTGGCCACGTGCACACACAGCCTCCGGACCTGCAGCTTCCCAGCAGTGCAGGAGACACCCAGGCAACCTCCTGGGGCCTACTCGAAGGAACTGTGCTCTGTCGAGGCCCTGCTGGCTGGCAGTGGCCTAGGCCAGCCCGGGCCCTCGGGAGGCCTGGCTGAGCCTGGGCTGGGGCCCACCCTAGCAGTGCCCAGGCCAAGCCTGGGACTGGAGGCCAGGCTCCAGGCTCATTCCAGCTTGAGCCTGGTGCACAGAGCCTTCAGCTCGGACTTGCAGGGGGACTGCTCAGCACAGTGGCTTTGGCCTGCCATCCACGTTCCTCACTCGGGCCCTTCTGCCTGTCAGAGCCCCACTCCCTCGAAGTGTGTTCCTGAGGCAGTTGGACAGTTGGGGAAGTGGAGGCTCTCCCAGCACGGGAGGCCTGCCTAGAGCATGGCTCTGGGTCCAAAGAGGACTCCCTGCACCTCAGGCACTGGCGAGAGCTTTTGTGCACACAGGAGACCCTTGGCACACACAGTGTTTCCCCACGGAAAGCAGTGTGAGAACGAGCCCCTGCCAGGGAAGCACGGCCCTCTCCCACAGAAGCCCTCCATGCGACAGGCTGCCATGGACTCGGCTCCAGGCCTTTGTGGCTGGAGAGACGGCAGCTCCTCTGGAGGCTCTGGGTCCGTGTGCACTCCCCTTCGGGTAAACGAGGCTCCTGGGGTGATTCCCTGCCCAAGAATGGCAAGCAGCCTGCCTCCTTTCAATGAGACGCACGTGGGGTGTGAGAGGCTTGGCAGCAGAGAAGAAGCAAGAGGGGCAGCCAGAGAGGGGATTTGCATGCAGCTTGAAGGCCCCAGATCTCCTGCCTCCCAACCAGGGCCTGGCGGCTCTGCCCCCCGGGCCCCATTCCCAGGTGGGCACCCAGCTTCAGGATCTGCCCTTTCCCAGCCATGAAACCACACCCAGGCCGCACGCGGAGCCCTGCCAAGGGGGAACGTTGCTCCCCGCATGGGCTGGGTGGCACGACTGGCTTAGGGGAGAGAAGGCCCTAGGAGGCCTTCAGGGTGCTGCCCCAGCACAGCAGTGCTCAGGCAAAGGCACTCTGCTTTCTGTAGGCTGGATGCACACTGGAGTTGCTGCTTGAGGCCGAGAGAGCTCCGCAGGGCGAGCCAGGGCTGAAGGCAAAGCAGAGAGGTTTTGGGTGGAGCGATGGCACCATCTGCTGGCTGACCAGCATGGGAGGAGAGGCCTCACTCCAAAGGAGGTCCTGAGGACATTTGCAAGCAGGAGGCACTCTGGCTGCACAAGCTCGAGAGTCCTGCTGAGGACTTGCCTCTGGCAGCAGAGTGGGTGCCAAGGGCCTGTGGGTGGGAAAGTGATCGGAAGCCACAGGGGAGGCTTTGGGCCCCCAGTGCTCTCCGACGGAAAACGCTGCAGGCCCCGGCATCCACGAACTCCTCCAAGGCTTTGCAGTGGGAAAGCTGTCCATAGCAGAGGGCTCCCTGCCAGGTGCTGCAGGCCTTTGGGCATGGCTCAGCTGCAGCTTCCTTGCAGGCTGCTGGTCCAGGGGCGTGTGTCCCCTGGGCCAGAGTGCTGGAGGAGGAGCTCCTAGCAAGGGGAGAGCAAGCCCCTTGTTTCCTTGGCCTAGACTGGCCTGGGCACACAGAGGCCTGCCAGCAGTGAAGACAGGGCAGGCAGCAAGGGGGTGTGGCAGGCAGCGAAGAGGTGGCAGGAGTCCTGCTTGCAAGTGGGGTCATGCCTGTCTTGTGCTCAGGCCCCAGTGGCCACGTGCACACACAGCCTCCGGACCTGCAGCTTCCCAGCAGTGCAGGAGACACCCAGGCAACCCCCTGGGGCCTACTCGAATGAACTGTGCTCTGTCGAGGCCCTGCTGGCTGGCAGGGGCCTAGGCCAGCCCGGGCCCTCGGGAGGCCTGGCTGAGCCTGGGCTGGGGCCCACCCTAGCAGTGCCCAGGCCAAGCCTGGGACTGGAGGCCAGGCTCCAGGCTCATTCCAGCTTGAGCCTGGTGCACAGAGCCTTCAGCTCGGACTTGCAGGGGGACTGCTCAGCACAGTGGCTTTGGCCTGCCATCCACGTTCCTCACTCGGGCCCTTCTGCCTGTCAGAGCCCCACTCCCTCGACGTGTGTTCCTGAGGCAGTTGGACAGTTGGGGAAGTGGAGGCTCTCCCAGCACGGGAGGCCTGCCTAGAGCATGGCTCTGGGTCCAAAGAGGACTCCCTGCACCTCAGGCACTGGCGAGAGCTTTTGTGCACACAGGAGACCCTTGGCACACACAGTGTTTCCCCACGGAAAGCAGTGTGAGAACGAGCCCCTGCCAGGGAAGCACGGCCCTCTCCCACAGAAGCCCTCCATGCGACAGGCTGCCATGGACTCGGCTCCAGGCCTTTGTGGCTGGAGAGACGGCAGCTCCTCTGGAGGCTCTGGGTCCGTGTGCACTCCCCTTCGGGTAAACGAGGCTCCTGGGGTGATTCCCTGCCCAAGAATGGCAAGCAGCCTGCCTCCTTTCAATGAGACGCACGTGGGGTGTGAGAGGCTTGGCAGCAGAGAAGAAGCAAGAGGGGCAGCCAGAGAGGGGATTTGCATGCAGCTTGAAGGCCCCAGATCTCCTGCCTCCCAACCAGGGCATGCCGGCTCTGCCCCCCGGGCCCCATTCCCAGGTGGGCACCCAGCTTCAGGATCTGCCCTTTCCCAGCCATGAAACCACACCCAGGCCGCACGCGGAGCCCTGCCAAGGGGGAACGTTGCTCCCCGCATGGGCTGGGTGGCACGACTGGCTTAGGGGAGAGAAGGCCCTAGGAGGCCTTCAGGGTGCTGCCCCAGCACAGCAGTGCTCAGGCAAAGGCACTCTGCTTTCTGTAGGCTGGATGCACACTGGAGTTGCTGCTTGAGGCCGAGAGAGCTCCGCAGGGCGAGCCAGGGCTGAAGGCAAAGCAGAGAGGTTTTGGGTGGAGCGATGGCACCATCTGCTGGCTGACCAGCATGGGAGGAGAGGCCTCACTCCAAAGGAGGTCCTGAGGACATTTGCAAGCAGGAGGCACTCTGGCTGCACAAGCTCGAGAGTCCTGCTGAGGACTTGCCTCTGGCAGCAGAGTGGGTGCCAAGGGCCTGTGGGTGGGAAAGTGCTCGGAAGCCACAGGGGAGGCTTTGGGCCCCCAGTGCTCTCCGACGGAAAACGCTGCAGGCCCCGGCATCCACGAACTCCTCCAAGGCTTTGCAGTGGGAAAGCTGTCCATAGCAGAGGGCTCCCTGCCAGGTGCTGCAGGCCTTTGGGCATGGCTCAGCTGCAGCTTCCTTGCAGGCTGCTGGTCCAGGGGCGTGTGTCCCCTGGGCCAGAGTGCTGGAGGAGGAGCTCCTAGCAAGGGGAGAGCAAGCCCCTTGTTTCCTTGGCCTAGACTGGCCTGGGCACACAGAGGCCTGCCAGCAGTGAAGACAGGGCAGGCAGCAAGGGGGTGTGGCAGGCAGCGAAGAGGTGGCAGGAGTCCTGCTTGCAAGTGGGGTCATGCCTGTCTTGTGCTCAGGCCCCAGTGGCCACGTGCACACACAGCCTCCGGACCTGCAGCTTCCCAGCAGTGCAGGAGACACCCAGGCAACCCCCTGGGGCCTACTCGAAGGAACTGTGCTCTGTCGAGGCCCTGCTGGCTGGCAGTGGCCTAGGCCAGCCCGGGCCCTCGGGAGGCCTGGCTGAGCCTGGGCTGGGGCCCACCCTAGCAGTGCCCAGGCCAAGCCTGGGACTGGAGGCCAGGCTCCAGGCTCATTCCAGCTTGAGCCTGGTGCACAGAGCCTTCAGCTCGGACTTGCAGGGGGACTGCTCAGCACAGTGGCTTTGGCCTGCCATCCACGTTCCTCACTCGGGCCCTTCTGCCTGTCAGAGCCCCACTCCCTCGAAGTGTGTTCCTGAGGCAGTTGGACAGTTGGGGAAGTGGAGGCTCTCCCAGCACGGGAGGCCTGCCTAGAGCATGGCTCTGGGTCCAAAGAGGACTCCCTGCACCTCAGGCACTGGCGAGAGCTTTTGTGCACACAGGAGACCCTTGGCACACACAGTGTTTCCCCACGGAAAGCAGTGTGAGAACGAGCCCCTGCCAGGGAAGCACGGCCCTCTCCCACAGAAGCCCTCCATGCGACAGGCTGCCATGGACTCGGCTCCAGGCCTTTGTGGCTGGAGAGACGGCAGCTCCTCTGGAGGCTCTGGGTCCGTGTGCACTCCCCTTCGGGTAAACGAGGCTCCTGGGGTGATTCCCTGCCCAAGAATGGCAAGCAGCCTGCCTCCTTTCAATGAGACGCACGTGGGGTGTGAGAGGCTTGGCAGCAGAGAAGAAGCAAGAGGGGCAGCCAGAGAGGGGATTTGCATGCAGCTTGAAGGCCCCAGATCTCCTGCCTCCCAACCAGGGCCTGGCGGCTCTGCCCCCCGGGCCCCATTCCCAGGTGGGCACCCAGCTTCAGGATCTGCCCTTTCCCAGCCATGAAACCACACCCAGGCCGCACGCGGAGCCCTGCCAAGGGGGAACGTTGCTCCCCGCATGGGCTGGGTGGCACGACTGGCTTAGGGGAGAGAAGGCCCTAGGAGGCCTTCAGGGTGCTGCCCCAGCACAGCAGTGCTCAGGCAAAGGCACTCTGCTTTCTGTAGGCTGGATGCACACTGGAGTTGCTGCTTGAGGCCGAGAGAGCTCCGCAGGGCGAGCCAGGGCTGAAGGCAAAGCAGAGAGGTTTTGGGTGGAGCGATGGCACCATCTGCTGGCTGACCAGCATGGGAGGAGAGGCCTCACTCCAAAGGAGGTCCTGAGGACATTTGCAAGCAGGAGGCACTCTGGCTGCACAAGCTCGAGAGTCCTGCTGAGGACTTGCCTCTGGCAGCAGAGTGGGTGCCAAGGGCCTGTGGGTGGGAAAGTGCTCGGAAGCCACAGGGGAGGCTTTGGGCCCCCAGTGCTCTCCGACGGAAAACGCTGCAGGCCCCGGCATCCACGAACTCCTCCAAGGCTTTGCAGTGGGAAAGCTGTCCATAGCAGAGGGCTCCCTGCCAGGTGCTGCAGGCCTTTGGGCATGGCTCAGCTGCAGCTTCCTTGCAGGCTGCTGGTCCAGGGGCGTGTGTCCCCTGGGCCAGAGTGCTGGAGGAGGAGCTCCTAGCAAGGGGAGAGCAAGCCCCTTGTTTCCTTGGCCTAGACTGGCCTGGGCACACAGAGGCCTGCCAGCAGTGAAGACAGGGCAGGCAGCAAGGGGGTGTGGCAGGCAGCGAAGAGGTGGCAGGAGTCCTGCTTGCAAGTGGGGTCATGCCTGTCTTGTGCTCAGGCCCCAGTGGCCACGTGCACACACAGCCTCCGGACCTGCAGCTTCCCAGCAGTGTAGGAGACACCCAGGCAACCCCCTGGGGCCTACTCGAATGAACTGTGATCTGTCGAGGCCCTGCTGGCTGGCAGTGGCCTAGGCCAGCCCGGGCCCTCGGGAGGCCTGGCTGAGCCTGGGCTGGGGCCCACCCTAGCAGTGCCCAGGCCAAGCCTGGGACTGGAGGCCAGGCTACAGGCTCATTCCAGCTTGAGCCTGGTGCACAGAGCCTTCAGCTCGGACTTGCAGGGGGACTGCTCAGCACAGTGGCTTTGGCCTGCCATCCACGTTCCTCACTCGGGCCCTTCTGCCTGTCAGAGCCCCACTCCCTCGAAGTGTGTTCCTGAGGCAGTTGGACAGTTGGGGAAGTGGAGGCTCTCCCAGCACGGGAGGCCTGCCTAGAGCATGGCTCTGGGTCCAAAGAGGACTCCCTGCACCTCAGGCACTGGCGAGAGCTTTTGTGCACACAGGAGACCCTTGGCACACACAGTGTTTCCCCACGGAAAGCAGTGTGAGAACGAGCCCCTGCCAGGGAAGCACGGCCCTCTCCCACAGAAGCCCTCCATGCGACAGGCTGCCATGGACTCGGCTCCAGGCCTTTGTGGCTGGAGAGACGGCAGCTCCTCTGGAGGCTCTGGGTCCGTGTGCACTCCCCTTCGGGTAAACGAGGCTCCTGGGGTGATTCCCTGCCCAAGAATGGCAAGCAGCCTGCCTCCTTTCAATGAGACGCACGTGGGGTGTGAGAGGCTTGGCAGCAGAGAAGAAGCAAGAGGGGCAGCCAGAGAGGGGATTTGCATGCAGCTTGAAGGCCCCAGATCTCCTGCCTCCCAACCAGGGCCTGGCGGCTCTGCCCCCCGGGCCCCATTCCCAGGTGGGCACCCAGCTTCAGGATCTGCCCTTTCCCAGCCATGAAACCACACCCAGGCCGCACGCGGAGCCCTGCCAAGGGGGAACGTTGCTCCCCGCATGGGCTGGGTGGCACGACTGGCTTAGGGGAGAGAAGGCCCTAGGAGGCCTTCAGGGTGCTGCCCCAGCACAGCAGTGCTCAGGCAAAGGCACTCTGCTTTCTGTAGGCTGGATGCACACTGGAGTTGCTGCTTGAGGCCGAGAGAGCTCCGCAGGGCGAGCCAGGGCTGAAGGCAAAGCAGAGAGGTTTTGGGTGGAGCGATGGCACCATCTGCTGGCTGACCAGCATGGGAGGAGAGGCCTCACTCCAAAGGAGGTCCTGAGGACATTTGCAAGCAGGAGGCACTCTGGCTGCACAAGCTCGAGAGTCCTGCTGAGGACTTGCCTCTGGCAGCAGAGTGGGTGCCAAGGGCCTGTGGGTGGGAAAGTGCTCGGAAGCCACAGGGGAGGCTTTGGGCCCCCAGTGCTCTCCGACGGAAAACGCTGCAGGCCCCGGCATCCACGAACTCCTCCAAGGCTTTGCAGTGGGAAAGCTGTCCATAGCAGAGGGCTCCCTGCCAGGTGCTGCAGGCCTTTGGGCATGGCTCAGCTGCAGCTTCCTTGCAGGCTGCTGGTCCAGGGGCGTGTGTCCCCTGGGCCAGAGTGCTGGAGGAGGAGCTCCTAGCAAGGGGAGAGCAAGCCCCTTGTTTCCTTGGCCTAGACTGGCCTGGGCACACAGAGGCCTGCCAGCAGTGAAGACAGGGCAGGCAGCAAGGGGGTGTGGCAGGCAGCGAAGAGGTGGCAGGAGTCCTGCTTGCAAGTGGGGTCATGCCTGTCTTGTGCTCAGGCCCCAGTGGCCACGTGCACACACAGCCTCCGGACCTGCAGCTTCCCAGCAGTGCAGGAGACACCCAGGCAACCCCCTGGGGCCTACTCGAATGAACTGTGCTCTGTCGAGGCCCTGCTGGCTGGCAGGGGCCTAGGCCAGCCCGGGCCCTCGGGAGGCCTGGCTGAGCCTGGGCTGGGGCCCACCCTAGCAGTGCCCAGGCCAAGCCTGGGACTGGAGGCCAGGCTCCAGGCTCATTCCAGCTTGAGCCTGGTGCACAGAGCCTTCAGCTCGGACTTGCAGGGGGACTGCTCAGCACAGTGGCTTTGGCCTGCCATCCACGTTCCTCACTCGGGCCCTTCTGCCTGTCAGAGCCCCACTCCCTCGACGTGTGTTCCTGAGGCAGTTGGACAGTTGGGGAAGTGGAGGCTCTCCCAGCACGGGAGGCCTGCCTAGAGCATGGCTCTGGGTCCAAAGAGGACTCCCTGCACCTCAGGCACTGGCGAGAGCTTTTGTGCACACAGGAGACCCTTGGCACACACAGTGTTTCCCCACGGAAAGCAGTGTGAGAACGAGCCCCTGCCAGGGAAGCACGGCCCTCTCCCACAGAAGCCCTCCATGCGACAGGCTGCCATGGACTCGGCTCCAGGCCTTTGTGGCTGGAGAGACGGCAGCTCCTCTGGAGGCTCTGGGTCCGTGTGCACTCCCCTTCGGGTAAACGAGGCTCCTGGGGTGATTCCCTGCCCAAGAATGGCAAGCAGCCTGCCTCCTTTCAATGAGACGCACGTGGGGTGTGAGAGGCTTGGCAGCAGAGAAGAAGCAAGAGGGGCAGCCAGAGAGGGGATTTGCATGCAGCTTGAAGGCCCCAGATCTCCTGCCTCCCAACCAGGGCCTGGCGGCTCTGCCCCCCGGGCCCCATTCCCAGGTGGGCACCCAGCTTCAGGATCTGCCCTTTCCCAGCCATGAAACCACACCCAGGCCGCACGCGGAGCCCTGCCAAGGGGGAACGTTGCTCCCCGCATGGGCTGGGTGGCACGACTGGCTTAGGGGAGAGAAGGCCCTAGGAGGCCTTCAGGGTGCTGCCCCAGCACAGCAGTGCTCAGGCAAAGGCACTCTGCTTTCTGTAGGCTGGATGCACACTGGAGTTGCTGCTTGAGGCCGAGAGAGCTCCGCAGGGCGAGCCAGGGCTGAAGGCAAAGCAGAGAGGTTTTGGGTGGAGCGATGGCACCATCTGCTGGCTGACCAGCATGGGAGGAGAGGCCTCACTCCAAAGGAGGTCCTGAGGACATTTGCAAGCAGGAGGCACTCTGGCTGCACAAGCTCGAGAGTCCTGCTGAGGACTTGCCTCTGGCAGCAGAGTGGGTGCCAAGGGCCTGTGGGTGGGAAAGTGCTCGGAAGCCACAGGGGAGGCTTTGGGCCCCCAGTGCTCTCCGACGGAAAACGCTGCAGGCCCCGGCATCCACGAACTCCTCCAAGGCTTTGCAGTGGGAAAGCTGTCCATAGCAGAGGGCTCCCTGCCAGGTGCTGCAGGCCTTTGGGCATGGCTCAGCTGCAGCTTCCTTGCAGGCTGCTGGTCCAGGGGCGTGTGTCCCCTGGGCCAGAGTGCTGGAGGAGGAGCTCCTAGCAAGGGGAGAGCAAGCCCCTTGTTTCCTTGGCCTAGACTGGCCTGGGCACACAGAGGCCTGCCAGCAGTGAAGACAGGGCAGGCAGCAAGGGGGTGTGGCAGGCAGCGAAGAGGTGGCAGGAGTCCTGCTTGCAAGTGGGGTCATGCCTGTCTTGTGCTCAGGCCCCAGTGGCCACGTGCACACACAGCCTCCGGACCTGCAGCTTCCCAGCAGTGCAGGAGACACCCAGGCAACCCCCTGGGGCCTACTCGAATGAACTGTGCTCTGTCGAGGCCCTGCTGGCTGGCAGTGGCCTAGGCCAGCCTGGGCCCTCGGGAGGCCTGGCTGAGCCTGGGCTGGGGCCCACCCTAGCAGTGCCCAGGCCAAGCCTGGGACTGGAGGCCAGGCTCCAGGCTCATTCCAGCTTGAGCCTGGTGCACAGAGCCTTCAGCTCGGACTTGCAGGGGGACTGCTCAGCACAGTGGCTTTGGCCTGCCATCCACGTTCCTCACTCGGGCCCTTCTGCCTGTCAGAGCCCCACTCCCTCGACGTGTGTTCCTGAGGCAGTTGGACAGTTGGGGAAGTGGAGGCTCTCCCAGCACGGGAGGCCTGCCTAGAGCATGGCTCTGGGTCCAAAGAGGACTCCCTGCACCTCAGGCACTGGCGAGAGCTTTTGTGCACACAGGAGACCCTTGGCACACACAGTGTTTCCCCACGGAAAGCAGTGTGAGAACGAGCCCCTGCCAGGGAAGCACGGCCCTCTCCCACAGAAGCCCTCCATGCGACAGGCTGCCATGGACTCGGCTCCAGGCCTTTGTGGCTGGAGAGACGGCAGCTCCTCTGGAGGCTCTGGGTCCGTGTGCACTCCCCTTCGGGTAAACGAGGCTCCTGGGGTGATTCCCTGCCCAAGAATGGCAAGCAGCCTGCCTCCTTTCAATGAGACGCACGTGGGGTGTGAGAGGCTTGGCAGCAGAGAAGAAGCAAGAGGGGCAGCCAGAGAGGGGATTTGCATGCAGCTTGAAGGCCCCAGATCTCCTGCCTCCCAACCAGGGCCTGGCGGCTCTGCCCCCCGGGCCCCATTCCCAGGTGGGCACCCAGCTTCAGGATCTGCCCTTTCCCAGCCATGAAACCACACCCAGGCCGCACGCGGAGCCCTGCCAAGGGGGAACGTTGCTCCCCGCATGGGCTGGGTGGCACGACTGGCTTAGGGGAGAGAAGGCCCTAGGAGGCCTTCAGGGTGCTGCCCCAGCACAGCAGTGCTCAGGCAAAGGCACTCTGCTTTCTGTAGGCTGGATGCACACTGGAGTTGCTGCTTGAGGCCGAGAGAGCTCCGCAGGGCGAGCCAGGGCTGAAGGCAAAGCAGAGAGGTTTTGGGTGGAGCGATGGCACCATCTGCTGGCTGACCAGCATGGGAGGAGAGGCCTCACTCCAAAGGAGGTCCTGAGGACATTTGCAAGCAGGAGGCACTCTGGCTGCACAAGCTCGAGAGTCCTGCTGAGGACTTGCCTCTGGCAGCAGAGTGGGTGCCAAGGGCCTGTGGGTGGGAAAGTGCTCGGAAGCCACAGGGGAGGCTTTGGGCCCCCAGTGCTCTCCGACGGAAAACGCTGCAGGCCCCGGCATCCACGAACTCCTCCAAGGCTTTGCAGTGGGAAAGCTGTCCATAGCAGAGGGCTCCCTGCCAGGTGCTGCAGGCCTTTGGGCATGGCTCAGCTGCAGCTTCCTTGCAGGCTGCTGGTCCAGGGGCGTGTGTCCCCTGGGCCAGAGTGCTGGAGGAGGAGCTCCTAGCAAGGGGAGAGCAAGCCCCTTGTTTCCTTGGCCTAGACTGGCCTGGGCACACAGAGGCCTGCCAGCAGTGAAGACAGGGCAGGCAGCAAGGGGGTGTGGCAGGCAGCGAAGAGGTGGCAGGAGTCCTGCTTGCAAGTGGGGTCATGCCTGTCTTGTGCTCAGGCCCCAGTGGCCACGTGCACACACAGCCTCCGGACCTGCAGCTTCCCAGCAGTGTAGGAGACACCCAGGCAACTCCCTGGGGCCTACTCGAATGAACTGTGCTCTGTCGAGGCCCTGCTGGCTGGCAGTGGCCTAGGCCAGCCCGGGCCCTCGGGAGGCCTGGCTGAGCCTGGGCTGGGGCCCACCCTAGCAGTGCCCAGGCCAAGCCTGGGACTGGAGGCCAGGCTACAGGCTCATTCCAGCTTGAGCCTGGTGCACAGAGCCTTCAGCTCGGACTTGCAGGGGGACTGCTCAGCACAGTGGCTTTGGCCTGCCATCCACGTTCCTCACTCGGGCCCTTCTGCCTGTCAGAGCCCCACTCCCTCGAAGTGTGTTCCTGAGGCAGTTGGACAGTTGGGGAAGTGGAGGCTCTCCCAGCACGGGAGGCCTGCCTAGAGCATGGCTCTGGGTCCAAAGAGGACTCCCTGCACCTCAGGCACTGGCGAGAGCTTTTGTGCACACAGGAGACCCTTGGCACACACAGTGTTTCCCCACGGAAAGCAGTGTGAGAACGAGCCCCTGCCAGGGAAGCACGGCCCTCTCCCACAGAAGCCCTCCATGCGACAGGCTGCCATGGACTCGGCTCCAGGCCTTTGTGGCTGGAGAGACGGCAGCTCCTCTGGAGGCTCTGGGTCCGTGTGCACTCCCCTTCGGGTAAACGAGGCTCCTGGGGTGATTCCCTGCCCAAGAATGGCAAGCAGCCTGCCTCCTTTCAATGAGACGCACGTGGGGTGTGAGAGGCTTGGCAGCAGAGAAGAAGCAAGAGGGGCAGCCAGAGAGGGGATTTGCATGCAGCTTGAAGGCCCCAGATCTCCTGCCTCCCAACCAGGGCCTGGCGGCTCTGCCCCCCGGGCCCCATTCCCAGGTGGGCACCCAGCTTCAGGATCTGCCCTTTCCCAGCCATGAAACCACACCCAGGCCGCACGCGGAGCCCTGCCAAGGGGGAACGTTGCTCCCCGCATGGGCTGGGTGGCACGACTGGCTTAGGGGAGAGAAGGCCCTAGGAGGCCTTCAGGGTGCTGCCCCAGCACAGCAGTGCTCAGGCAAAGGCACTCTGCTTTCTGTAGGCTGGATGCACACTGGAGTTGCTGCTTGAGGCCGAGAGAGCTCCGCAGGGCGAGCCAGGGCTGAAGGCAAAGCAGAGAGGTTTTGGGTGGAGCGATGGCACCATCTGCTGGCTGACCAGCATGGGAGGAGAGGCCTCACTCCAAAGGAGGTCCTGAGGACATTTGCAAGCAGGAGGCACTCTGGCTGCACAAGCTCGAGAGTCCTGCTGAGGACTTGCCTCTGGCAGCAGAGTGGGTGCCAAGGGCCTGTGGGTGGGAAAGTGCTCGGAAGCCACAGGGGAGGCTTTGGGCCCCCAGTGCTCTCCGACGGAAAACGCTGCAGGCCCCGGCATCCACGAACTCCTCCAAGGCTTTGCAGTGGGAAAGCTGTCCATAGCAGAGGGCTCCCTGCCAGGTGCTGCAGGCCTTTGGGCATGGCTCAGCTGCAGCTTCCTTGCAGGCTGCTGGTCCAGGGGCGTGTGTCCCCTGGGCCAGAGTGCTGGAGGAGGAGCTCCTAGCAAGGGGAGAGCAAGCCCCTTGTTTCCTTGGCCTAGACTGGCCTGGGCACACAGAGGCCTGCCAGCAGTGAAGACAGGGCAGGCAGCAAGGGGGTGTGGCAGGCAGCGAAGAGGTGGCAGGAGTCCTGCTTGCAAGTGGGGTCATGCCTGTCTTGTGCTCAGGCCCCAGTGGCCACGTGCACACACAGCCTCCGGACCTGCAGCTTCCCAGCAGTGCAGGAGACACCCAGGCAACCCCCTGGGGCCTACTCGAATGAACTGTGCTCTGTCGAGGCCCTGCTGGCTGGCAGGGGCCTAGGCCAGCCCGGGCCCTCGGGAGGCCTGGCTGAGCCTGGGCTGGGGCCCACCCTAGCAGTGCCCAGGCCAAGCCTGGGACTGGAGGCCAGGCTCCAGGCTCATTCCAGCTTGAGCCTGGTGCACAGAGCCTTCAGCTCGGACTTGCAGGGGGACTGCTCAGCACAGTGGCTTTGGCCTGCCATCCACGTTCCTCACTCGGGCCCTTCTGCCTGTCAGAGCCCCACTCCCTCGACGTGTGTTCCTGAGGCAGTTGGACAGTTGGGGAAGTGGAGGCTCT
This sequence comes from Hippopotamus amphibius kiboko, assembly GCF_030028045.1. Lineage (NCBI taxonomy): Eukaryota > Metazoa > Chordata > Mammalia > Artiodactyla > Hippopotamidae > Hippopotamus > Hippopotamus amphibius. Next base: position 40,371,431 of record NC_080201.1, read on the forward strand.
CCCAGCACGGGAGGCCTGCCTAGAGCATGGCTCTGGGTCCAAAGAGGACTCCCTGCACCTCAGGCACTGGCGAGAGCTTTTGTGCACACAGGAGACCCTTGGCACACACAGTGTTTCCCCACGGAAAGCAGTGTGAGAACGAGCCCCTGCCAGGGAAGCACGGCCCTCTCCCACAGAAGCCCTCCATGCGACAGGCTGCCATGGACTCGGCTCCAGGCCTTTGTGGCTGGAGAGACGGCAGCTCCTCTGGAGGCTCTGGGTCCGTGTGCACTCCCCTTCGGGTAAACGAGGCTCCTGGGGTGATTCCCTGCCCAAGAATGGCAAGCAGCCTGCCTCCTTTCAATGAGACGCACGTGGGGTGTGAGAGGCTTGGCAGCAGAGAAGAAGCAAGAGGGGCAGCCAGAGAGGGGATTTGCATGCAGCTTGAAGGCCCCAGATCTCCTGCCTCCCAACCAGGGCCTGGCGGCTCTGCCCCCCGGGCCCCATTCCCAGGTGGGCACCCAGCTTCAGGATCTGCCCTTTCCCAGCCATGAAACCACACCCAGGCCGCACGCGGAGCCCTGCCAAGGGGGAACGTTGCTCCCCGCATGGGCTGGGTGGCACGACTGGCTTAGGGGAGAGAAGGCCCTAGGAGGCCTTCAGGGTGCTGCCCCAGCACAGCAGTGCTCAGGCAAAGGCACTCTGCTTTCTGTAGGCTGGATGCACACTGGAGTTGCTGCTTGAGGCCGAGAGAGCTCCGCAGGGCGAGCCAGGGCTGAAGGCAAAGCAGAGAGGTTTTGGGTGGAGCGATGGCACCATCTGCTGGCTGACCAGCATGGGAGGAGAGGCCTCACTCCAAAGGAGGTCCTGAGGACATTTGCAAGCAGGAGGCACTCTGGCTGCACAAGCTCGAGAGTCCTGCTGAGGACTTGCCTCTGGCAGCAGAGTGGGTGCCAAGGGCCTGTGGGTGGGAAAGTGCTCGGAAGCCACAGGGGAGGCTTTGGGCCCCCAGTGCTCTCCGACGGAAAACGCTGCAGGCCCCGGCATCCACGAACTCCTCCAAGGCTTTGCAGTGGGAAAGCTGTCCATAGCAGAGGGCTCCCTGCCAGGTGCTGCAGGCCTTTGGGCATGGCTCAGCTGCAGCTTCCTTGCAGGCTGCTGGTCCAGGGGCGTGTGTCCCCTGGGCCAGAGTGCTGGAGGAGGAGCTCCTAGCAAGGGGAGAGCAAGCCCCTTGTTTCCTTGGCCTAGACTGGCCTGGGCACACAGAGGCCTGCCAGCAGTGAAGACAGGGCAGGCAGCAAGGGGGTGTGGCAGGCAGCGAAGAGGTGGCAGGAGTCCTGCTTGCAAGTGGGGTCATGCCTGTCTTGTGCTCAGGCCCCAGTGGCCACGTGCACACACAGCCTCCGGACCTGCAGCTTCCCAGCAGTGCAGGAGACACCCAGGCAACCCCCTGGGGCCTACTCGAATGAACTGTGCTCTGTCGAGGCCCTGCTGGCTGGCAGTGGCCTAGGCCAGCCTGGGCCCTCGGGAGGCCTGGCTGAGCCTGGGCTGGGGCCCACCCTAGCAGTGCCCAGGCCAAGCCTGGGACTGGAGGCCAGGCTCCAGGCTCATTCCAGCTTGAGCCTGGTGCACAGAGCCTTCAGCTCGGACTTGCAGGGGGACTGCTCAGCACAGTGGCTTTGGCCTGCCATCCACGTTCCTCACTCGGGCCCTTCTGCCTGTCAGAGCCCCACTCCCTCGACGTGTGTTCCTGAGGCAGTTGGACAGTTGGGGAAGTGGAGGCTCTCCCAGCACGGGAGGCCTGCCTAGAGCATGGCTCTGGGTCCAAAGAGGACTCCCTGCACCTCAGGCACTGGCGAGAGCTTTTGTGCACACAGGAGACCCTTGGCACACACAGTGTTTCCCCACGGAAAGCAGTGTGAGAACGAGCCCCTGCCAGGGAAGCACGGCCCTCTCCCACAGAAGCCCTCCATGCGACAGGCTGCCATGGACTCGGCTCCAGGCCTTTGTGGCTGGAGAGACGGCAGCTCCTCTGGAGGCTCTGGGTCCGTGTGCACTCCCCTTCGGGTAAACGAGGCTCCTGGGGTGATTCCCTGCCCAAGAATGGCAAGCAGCCTGCCTCCTTTCAATGAGACGCACGTGGGGTGTGAGAGGCTTGGCAGCAGAGAAGAAGCAAGAGGGGCAGCCAGAGAGGGGATTTGCATGCAGCTTGAAGGCCCCAGATCTCCTGCCTCCCAACCAGGGCCTGGCGGCTCTGCCCCCCGGGCCCCATTCCCAGGTGGGCACCCAGCTTCAGGATCTGCCCTTTCCCAGCCATGAAACCACACCCAGGCCGCACGCGGAGCCCTGCCAAGGGGGAACGTTGCTCCCCGCATGGGCTGGGTGGCACGACTGGCTTAGGGGAGAGAAGGCCCTAGGAGGCCTTCAGGGTGCTGCCCCAGCACAGCAGTGCTCAGGCAAAGGCACTCTGCTTTCTGTAGGCTGGATGCACACTGGAGTTGCTGCTTGAGGCCGAGAGAGCTCCGCAGGGCGAGCCAGGGCTGAAGGCAAAGCAGAGAGGTTTTGGGTGGAGCGATGGCACCATCTGCTGGCTGACCAGCATGGGAGGAGAGGCCTCACTCCAAAGGAGGTCCTGAGGACATTTGCAAGCAGGAGGCACTCTGGCTGCACAAGCTCGAGAGTCCTGCTGAGGACTTGCCTCTGGCAGCAGAGTGGGTGCCAAGGGCCTGTGGGTGGGAAAGTGCTCGGAAGCCACAGGGGAGGCTTTGGGCCCCCAGTGCTCTCCGACGGAAAACGCTGCAGGCCCCGGCATCCACGAACTCCTCCAAGGCTTTGCAGTGGGAAAGCTGTCCATAGCAGAGGGCTCCCTGCCAGGTGCTGCAGGCCTTTGGGCATGGCTCAGCTGCAGCTTCCTTGCAGGCTGCTGGTCCAGGGGCGTGTGTCCCCTGGGCCAGAGTGCTGGAGGAGGAGCTCCTAGCAAGGGGAGAGCAAGCCCCTTGTTTCCTTGGCCTAGACTGGCCTGGGCACACAGAGGCCTGCCAGCAGTGAAGACAGGGCAGGCAGCAAGGGGGTGTGGCAGGCAGCGAAGAGGTGGCAGGAGTCCTGCTTGCAAGTGGGGTCATGCCTGTCTTGTGCTCAGGCCCCAGTGGCCACGTGCACACACAGCCTCCGGACCTGCAGCTTCCCAGCAGTGCAGGAGACACCCAGGCAACCCCCTGGGGCCTACTCGAATGAACTGTGCTCTGTCGAGGCCCTGCTGGCTGGCAGTGGCCTAGGCCAGCCTGGGCCCTCGGGAGGCCTGGCTGAGCCTGGGCTGGGGCCCACCCTAGCAGTGCCCAGGCCAAGCCTGGGACTGGAGGCCAGGCTCCAGGCTCATTCCAGCTTGAGCCTGGTGCACAGAGCCTTCAGCTCGGACTTGCAGGGGGACTGCTCAGCACAGTGGCTTTGGCCTGCCATCCACGTTCCTCACTCGGGCCCTTCTGCCTGTCAGAGCCCCACTCCCTCGACGTGTGTTCCTGAGGCAGTTGGACAGTTGGGGAAGTGGAGGCTCTCCCAGCACGGGAGGCCTGCCTAGAGCATGGCTCTGGGTCCAAAGAGGACTCCCTGCACCTCAGGCACTGGCGAGAGCTTTTGTGCACACAGGAGACCCTTGGCACACACAGTGTTTCCCCACGGAAAGCAGTGTGAGAACGAGCCCCTGCCAGGGAAGCACGGCCCTCTCCCACAGAAGCCCTCCATGCGACAGGCTGCCATGGACTCGGCTCCAGGCCTTTGTGGCTGGAGAGACGGCAGCTCCTCTGGAGGCTCTGGGTCCGTGTGCACTCCCCTTCGGGTAAACGAGGCTCCTGGGGTGATTCCCTGCCCAAGAATGGCAAGCAGCCTGCCTCCTTTCAATGAGACGCACGTGGGGTGTGAGAGGCTTGGCAGCAGAGAAGAAGCAAGAGGGGCAGCCAGAGAGGGGATTTGCATGCAGCTTGAAGGCCCCAGATCTCCTGCCTCCCAACCAGGGCCTGGCGGCTCTGCCCCCCGGGCCCCATTCCCAGGTGGGCACCCAGCTTCAGGATCTGCCCTTTCCCAGCCATGAAACCACACCCAGGCCGCACGCGGAGCCCTGCCAAGGGGGAACGTTGCTCCCCGCATGGGCTGGGTGGCACGACTGGCTTAGGGGAGAGAAGGCCCTAGGAGGCCTTCAGGGTGCTGCCCCAGCACAGCAGTGCTCAGGCAAAGGCACTCTGCTTTCTGTAGGCTGGATGCACACTGGAGTTGCTGCTTGAGGCCGAGAGAGCTCCGCAGGGCGAGCCAGGGCTGAAGGCAAAGCAGAGAGGTTTTGGGTGGAGCGATGGCACCATCTGCTGGCTGACCAGCATGGGAGGAGAGGCCTCACTCCAAAGGAGGTCCTGAGGACATTTGCAAGCAGGAGGCCCTCTGGCTGCACAAGCTCGAGAGTCCTGCTGAGGACTTGCCTCTGGCAGCAGAGTGGGTGCCAAGGGCCTGTGGGTGGGAAAGTGCTCGGAAGCCACAGGGGAGGCTTTGGGCCCCCAGTGCTCTCCGACGGAAAACGCTGCAGGCCCCGGCATCCACGAACTCCTCCAAGGCTTTGCAGTGGGAAAGCTGTCCATAGCAGAGGGCTCCCTGCCAGGTGCTGCAGGCCTTTGGGCATGGCTCAGCTGCAGCTTCCTTGCAGGCTGCTGGTCCAGGGGCGTGTGTCCCCTGGGCCAGAGTGCTGGAGGAGGAGCTCCTAGCAAGGGGAGAGCAAGCCCCTTGTTTCCTTGGCCTAGACTGGCCTGGGCACACAGAGGCCTGCCAGCAGTGAAGACAGGGCAGGCAGCAAGGGGGTGTGGCAGGCAGCGAAGAGGTGGCAGGAGTCCTGCTTGCAAGTGGGGTCATGCCTGTCTTGTGCTCAGGCCCCAGTGGCCACGTGCACACACAGCCTCCGGACCTGCAGCTTCCCAGCAGTGCAGGAGACACCCAGGCAACCCCCTGGGGCCTACTCGAATGAACTGTGCTCTGTCGAGGCCCTGCTGGCTGGCAGGGGCCTAGGCCAGCCCGGGCCCTCGGGAGGCCTGGCTGAGCCTGGGCTGGGGCCCACCCTAGCAGTGCCCAGGCCAAGCCTGGGACTGGAGGCCAGGCTCCAGGCTCATTCCAGCTTGAGCTAGGTGCACAGAGCCTTCAGCTCGGACTTGCAGGGGGACTGCTCAGCACAGTGGCTTTGGCCTGCCATCCACGTTCCTCACTCGGGCCCTTCTGCCTGTCAGAGCCCCACTCCCTCGACGTGTGTTCCTGAGGCAGTTGGACAGTTGGGGAAGTGGAGGCTCTCCCAGCACGGGAGGCCTGCCTAGAGCATGGCTCTGGGTCCAAAGAGGACTCCCTGCACCTCAGGCACTGGCGAGAGCTTTTGTGCACACAGGAGACCCTTGGCACACACAGTGTTTCCCCACGGAAAGCAGTGTGAGAACGAGCCCCTGCCAGGGAAGCACGGCCCTCTCCCACAGAAGCCCTCCATGCGACAGGCTGCCATGGACTCGGCTCCAGGCCTTTGTGGCTGGAGAGACGGCAGCTCCTCTGGAGGCTCTGGGTCCGTGTGCACTCCCCTTCGGGTAAACGAGGCTCCTGGGGTGATTCCCTGCCCAAGAATGGCAAGCAGCCTGCCTCCTTTCAATGAGACGCACGTGGGGTGTGAGAGGCTTGGCAGCAGAGAAGAAGCAAGAGGGGCAGCCAGAGAGGGGATTTGCATGCAGCTTGAAGGCCCCAGATCTCCTGCCTCCCAACCAGGGCCTGGCGGCTCTGCCCCCCGGGCCCCATTCCCAGGTGGGCACCCAGCTTCAGGATCTGCCCTTTCCCAGCCATGAAACCACACCCAGGCCGCACGCGGAGCCCTGCCAAGGGGGAACGTTGCTCCCCGCATGGGCTGGGTGGCACGACTGGCTTAGGGGAGAGAAGGCCCTAGGAGGCCTTCAGGGTGCTGCCCCAGCACAGCAGTGCTCAGGCAAAGGCACTCTGCTTTCTGTAGGCTGGATGCACACTGGAGTTGCTGCTTGAGGCCGAGAGAGCTCCGCAGGGCGAGCCAGGGCTGAAGGCAAAGCAGAGAGGTTTTGGGTGGAGCGATGGCACCATCTGCTGGCTGACCAGCATGGGAGGAGAGGCCTCACTCCAAAGGAGGTCCTGAGGACATTTGCAAGCAGGAGGCACTCTGGCTGCACAAGCTCGAGAGTCCTGCTGAGGACTTGCCTCTGGCAGCAGAGTGGGTGCCAAGGGCCTGTGGGTGGGAAAGTGCTCGGAAGCCACAGGGGAGGCTTTGGGCCCCCAGTGCTCTCCGACGGAAAACGCTGCAGGCCCCGGCATCCACGAACTCCTCCAAGGCTTTGCAGTGGGAAAGCTGTCCATAGCAGAGGGCTCCCTGCCAGGTGCTGCAGGCCTTTGGGCATGGCTCAGCTGCAGCTTCCTTGCAGGCTGCTGGTCCAGGGGCGTGTGTCCCCTGGGCCAGAGTGCTGGAGGAGGAGCTCCTAGCAAGGGGAGAGCAAGCCCCTTGTTTCCTTGGCCTAGACTGGCCTGGGCACACAGAGGCCTGCCAGCAGTGAAGACAGGGCAGGCAGCAAGGGGGTGTGGCAGGCAGCGAAGAGGTGGCAGGAGTCCTGCTTGCAAGTGGGGTCATGCCTGTCTTGTGCTCAGGCCCCAGTGGCCACGTGCACACACAGCCTCCGGACCTGCAGCTTCCCAGCAGTGCAGGAGACACACAGGCAACCCCCTGGGGCCTACTCGAATGAACTGTGCTCTGTCGAGGCCCTGCTGGCTGGCAGTGGCCTAGGCCAGCCCGGGCCCTCGGGAGGCCTGGCTGAGCCTGGGCTGGGGCCCACCCTAGCAGTGTCCAGGCCAAGCCTGGGACTGGAGGCCAGGCTCCAGGCTCATTCCAGCTTGAGCCTGGTGCACAGAGCCTTCAGCTCGGACTTGCAGGGGGACTGCTCAGCACAGTGGCTTTGGCCTGCCATCCACGTTCCTCACTCGGGCCCTTCTGCCTGTCAGAGCCCCACTCCCTCGAAGTGTGTTCCTGAGGCAGTTGGACAGTTGGGGAAGTGGAGGCTCTCCCAGCACGGGAGGCCTGCCTAGAGCATGGCTCTGGGTCCAAAGAGGACTCCCTGCACCTCAGGCACTGGCGAGAGCTTTTGTGCACACAGGAGACCCTTGGCACACACAGTGTTTCCCCACGGAAAGCAGTGTGAGAACGAGCCCCTGCCAGGGAAGCACGGCCCTCTCCCACAGAAGCCCTCCATGCGACAGGCTGCCATGGACTCGGCTCCAGGCCTTTGTGGCTGGAGAGACGGCAGCTCCTCTGGAGGCTCTGGGTCCGTGTGCACTCCCCTTCGGGTAAACGAGGCTCCTGGGGTGATTCCCTGCCCAAGAGTGGCAAGCAGCCTGCCTCCTTTCAATGAGACGCACGTGGGGTGTGAGAGGCTTGGCAGCAGAGAAGAAGCAAGAGGGGCAGCCAGAGAGGGGATTTGCATGCAGCTTGAAGGCCCCAGATCTCCTGCCTCCCAACCAGGGCATGCCAGCTCTGCCCCCGGGGCCCCATTCCCAGGTGGGCACCCAGCTTCAGGATCTGCCCTTTCCCAACCATGAAACCACACCCAGGCCACACGCGGAGCCCTGCCAAGGGGGAACATTGCTCCCCACATGGGCTGGGTGGCACGACTGGCTTAGGGGAGAGAAGGCCCTAGGAGGCCTTCAGGGTGCTGCCCCAGCACAGCAGTGCTCAGGCAAAGGCACTCTGCTTTCTGTAGGCTGGATGCACACTGGAGTTGCTGCTTGAGGCCGAGAGAGCTCCGCAGGGCGAGCCAGGGCTGAAGGCAAAGCAGAGAGGTTTTGGGTGGAGCGATGGCACCATCTGCTGGCTGACCAGCATGGGAGGAGAGGCCTCACTCCAAAGGAGGTCCTGAGGACATTTGCAAGCAGGAGGCCCTCTGGCTGCACAAGCTCGAGAGTCCTGCTGAGGACTTGCCTCTGGCAGCAGAGTGGGTGCCAAGGGCCTGTGGGTGGGAAAGTGCTCGGAAGCCACAGGGGAAGCTTTGGGCCCCCAGTGCTCTCCGACGGAAAACGCTGCAGGCCCCGGCATCCACGAACTCCTCCAAGGCTTTGCAGTGGGAAAGCTGTCCATAGCAGAGGGCTCCCTGCCAGGTGCTGCAGGCCTTTGGGCATGGCTCAGCTGCAGCTTCCTTGCAGGCTGCTGGTCCAGGGGCGTGTGTCCCCTGGGCCAGAGTGCTGGAGGAGGAGCTCCTAGCAAGGGGAGAGCAAGCCCCTTGTTTCCTTGGCCTAGACTGGCCTGGGCACACAGAGGCCTGCCAGCAGTGAAGACAGGGCAGGCAGCAAGGGGGTGTGGCAGGCAGCGAAGAGGTGGCAGGAGTCCTGCTTGCAAGTGGGGTCATGCCTGTCTTGTGCTCAGGCCCCAGTGGCCACGTGCACACACAGCCTCCGGACCTGCAGCTTCCCAGCAGTGCAGGAGACACCCAGGCAACCCCCTGGGGCCTACTCGAATGAACTGTGCTCTGTCGAGGCCCTGCTGGCTGGCAGTGGCCTAGGCCAGCCCGGGCCCTCGGGAGGCCTGGCTGAGCCTGGGCTGGGGCCCACCCTAGCAGTGCCCAGGCCAAGCCTGGGACTGGAGGCCAGGCTCCAGGCTCATTCCAGCTTGAGCCTGGTGCACAGAGCCTTCAGCTCGGACTTGCAGGGGGACTGCTCAGCACAGTGGCTTTGGCCTGCCATCCACGTTCCTCACTCGGGCCCTTCTGCCTGTCAGAGCCCCACTCCCTCGAAGTGTGTTCCTGAGGCAGTTGGACAGTTGGGGAAGTGGAGGCTCTCCCAGCACGGGAGGCCTGCCTAGAGCATGGCTCTGGGTCCAAAGAGGACTCCCTGCACCTCAGGCACTGGCGAGAGCTTTTGTGCACACAGGAGACCCTTGGCACACACAGTGTTTCCCCACGGAAAGCAGTGTGAGAACGAGCCCCTGCCAGGGAAGCACGGCCCTCTCCCACAGAAGCCCTCCATGCGACAGGCTGCCATGGACTCGGCTCCAGGCCTTTGTGGCTGGAGAGACGGCAGCTCCTCTGGAGGCTCTGGGTCCGTGGGCACTCCCCTTCGGGTAAACGAGGCTCCTGGGGTGATTCCCTGCCCAAGAGTGGCAAGCAGCCTGCCTCCTTTCAATGAGACGCACGTGGGGTGTGAGAGGCTTGGCAGCAGAGAAGAAGCAAGAGGGGCAGCCAGAGAGGGGATTTGCATGCAGCTTGAAGGCCCCAGATCTCCTGCCTCCCAACCAGGGCATGCCGGCTCTGCCCCCGGGGCCCCATTCCCAGGTGGGCACCCAGCTTCAGGATCTGCCCTTTCCCAGCCATGAAACCACACCCAGGCCACACGCGGAGCCCTGCCAAGGGGGAACATTGCTCCCCACATGGGCTGGGTGGCACGACTGGCTTAGGGGAGAGAAGGCCCTAGGAGGCCTTCAGGGTGCTGCCCCAGCACAGCAGTGCTCAGGCAAAGGCACTCTGCTTTCTGTAGGCTGGATGCACACTGGAGTTGCTGCTTGAGGCAGAGAGAGCTCCGCAGGGCGAGCCAGGGCTGAAGGCAAAGCAGAGAGGTTTTGGGTGGAGCGATGGCACCATTGCTGGCTGACCAGCATGGGAGGAGAGGCCTCACTCCAAAGGAGGTCCTGAGGACATTTGCAAGCAGGAGGCACTCTGGCTGCACAAGCTCGAGAGTCCTGCTGAGGACTTGCCTCTGGCAGCAGAGTGGGTGCCAAGGGCCTGTGGGTGGGAAAGTGCTCGGAAGCCACAGGGGAGGCTTTGGGCCCCCAGTGCTCTCCGACGGAAAACGCTGCAGGCCCCGGCATCCACGAACTCCTCCAAGGCTTTGCAGTGGGAAAGCTGTCCATAGCAGAGGGCTCCCTGCCAGGTGCTGCAGGCCTTTGGGCATGGCTCAGCTGCAGCTTCCTTGCAGGCTGCTGGTCCAGGGGCGTGTGTCCCCTGGGCCAGAGTGCTGGAGGAGGAGCTCCTAGCAAGGGGAGAGCAAGCCCCTTGTTTCCTTGGCCTAGACTGGCCTGGGCACACAGAGGCCTGCCAGCAGTGAAGACAGGGCAGGCAGCAAGGGGGTGTGGCAGGCAGCGAAGAGGTGGCAGGAGTCCTGCTTGCAAGTGGGGTCATGCCTGTCTTGTGCTCAGGCCCCAGTGGCCACGTGCACACACAGCCTCCGGACCTGCAGCTTCCCAGCAGTGCAGGAGACACCCAGGCAACCCCCTGGGGCCTACTCGAATGAACTGTGCTCTGTCGAGGCCCTGCTGGCTGGCAGTGGCCTAGGCCAGCCCGGGCCCTCGGGAGGCCTGGCTGAGCCTGGGCTGGGGCCCGCCCTAGCAGTGCCCAGGCCAAGCCTGGGACTGGAGGCCAGGCTCCAGGCTCATTCCAGCTTGAGCCTGGTGCACAGAGCCTTCAGCTCGGACTTGCAGGGGGACTGCTCAGCACAGTGGCTTTGGCCTGCCATCCACGTTCCTCACTCGGGCCCTTCTGCCTGTCAGAGCCCCACTCCCTCGAAGTGTGTTCCTGAGGCAGTTGGACAGTTGGGGAAGTGGAGGCTCTCCCAGCACGGGAGGCCTGCCTAGAGCATGGCTCTGGGTCCAAAGAGGACTCCCTGCACCTCAGGCACTGGCGAGAGCTTTTGTGCACACAGGAGACCCTTGGCACACACAGTGTTTCCCCACGGAAAGCAGTGTGAGAACGAGCCCCTGCCAGGGAAGCACGGCCCTCTCCCACAGAAGCCCTCCATGCGACAGGCTGCCATGGGCTCGGCTCCAGGCCTTTGTGGCTGGAGAGACGGCAGCTCCTCTGGAGGCTCTGGGTCCGTGTGCACTCCCCTTCGGGTAAACGAGGCTCCTGGGGTGATTCCCTGCCCAAGAATGGCAAGCAGCCTGCCTCCTTTCAATGAGACGCACGTGGGGTGTGAGAGGCTTGGCAGCAGAGAAGAAGCAAGAGGGGCAGCCAGAGAGGGGATTTGCATGCAGCTTGAAGGCCCCAGATCTCCTGCCTCCCAACCAGGGCCTGGCGGCTCTGCCCCCCGGGCCCCATTCCCAGGTGGGCACCCAGCTTCAGGATCTGCCCTTTCCCAGCCATGAAACCACACCCAGGCCGCACGCGGAGCCCTGCCAAGGGGGAACGTTGCTCCCCGCATGGGCTGGGTGGCACGACTGGCTTAGGGGAGAGAAGGCCCTAGGAGGCCTTCAGGGTGCTGCCCCAGCACAGCAGTGCTCAGGCAAAGGCACTATGCTTTCTGTAGGCTGGATGCACACTGGAGTTGCTGCTTGAGGCAGAGAGAGCTCCGCAGGGCGAGCCAGGGCTGAAGGCAAAGCAGAGAGGTTTTGGGTGGAGCGATGGCACCATCTGCTGGCTGACCAGCATGGGAGGAGAGGCCTCACTCCAAAGGAGGTCCTGAGGACATTTGCAAGCAGGAGGCACTCTGGCTGCACAAGCTCGAGAGTCCTGCTGAGGACTTGCCTCTGGCAGCAGAGTGGGTGCCAAGGGCCTGTGGGTGGGAAAGTGCTCGGAAGCCACAGGGGAGGCTTTGGGCCCCCAGTGCTCTCCGACGGAAAACGCTGCAGGCCCCGGCATCCACGAACTCCTCCAAGGCTTTGCAGTGGGAAAGCTGTCCATAGCAGAGGGCTCCCTGCCAGGTGCTGCAGGCCTTTGGGCATGGCTCAGCTGCAGCTTCCTTGCAGGCTGCTGGTCCAGGGGCGTCTGTCCCCTGGGCCAGAGTGCTGGAGGAGGAGCTCCTAGCAAGGGGAGAGCAAGCCCCCTGTTTCCTTGGCCTAGACTGGCCTGGGCACACAGAGGCCTGCCAGCAGTGAAGACAGGGCAGGCAGCAAGGGGGTGTGGCAGGCAGCGAAGAGGTGGCAGGAGTCCTGCTTGCAAGTGGGGTCATGCCTGTCTTGTGCTCAGGCCCCAGTGGCCACGTGCACACACAGCCTCCGGACCTGCAGCTTCCCAGCAGTGCAGGAGACACCCAGGCAACCCCCTGGGGCCTACTCAAATGAACTGTGCTCTGTCGAGGCCCTGCTGGCTGGCAGTGGCCTAGGCCAGCCCGGGCCCTCGGGAGGCCTGGCTGAGCCTGGGCTGGGGCCCGCCCTAGCAGTGCCCAGGCCAAGCCTGGGACTGGAGGCCAGGCTCCAGGCTCATTCCAGCTTGAGCATGGTGCACAGAGCCTTCAGCTCGGACTTGCAGGGGGACTGCTCAGCACAGTGGCTTTGGCCTGCCATCCACGTTCCTCACTCGGGCCCTTCTGCCTGTCAGAGCCCCACTCCCTCGAAGTGTGTTCCTGAGGCAGTTGGACAGTTGGGGAAGTGGAGGCTCTCCCAGCACGGGAGGCCTGCCTAGAGCATGGCTCTGGGTCCAAAGAGGACTCCCTGCACCTCAGGCACTGGCGAGAGCTTTTGTGCACACAGGAGACCCTTGGCACACACAGTGTTTCCCCACGGAAAGCAGTGTGAGAACGAGCCCCTGCCAGGGAAGCACGGCCCTCTCCCACAGAAGCCCTCCATGCGACAGGCTGCCATGGGCTCGGCTCCAGGCCTTTGTGGCTGGAGAGACGGCAGCTCCTCTGGAGGCTCTGGGTCCGTGTGCACTCCCCTTCGGGTAAACGAGGCTCCTGGGGTGATTCCCTGCCCAAGAATGGCAAGCAGCCTGCCTCCTTTCAATGAGACGCACGTGGGGTATGAGAGGCTTGGCAGCAGAGAAGAAGCAAGAGGGGCAGCCAGAGAGGGGATTTGCATGCAGCTTGAAGGCCCCAGATCTCCTGCCTCCCAACCAGGGCATGCCGGCTCTGCCCCCCGGGCCCCATTCCCAGGTGGGCACCCAGCTTCAGGATCTGCCCTTTCCCAGCCATGAAACCACACCCAGGCCGCACGCGGAGCCCTGCCAAGGGGGAACGTTGCTCCCCGCATGGGCTGGGTGGCACGACTGGCTTAGGGGAGAGAAGGCCCTAGGAGGCCTTCAGGGTGCTGCCCCAGCACAGCAGTGCTCAGGCAAAGGCACTCTGCTTTCTGTAGGCTGGATGCACACTGGAGTTGCTGCTTGAGGCCGAGAGAGCTCCGCAGGGCGAGCCAGGGCTGAAGGCAAAGCAGAGAGGTTTTGGGTGGAGCGATGGCACCATCTGCTGGCTGACCAGCATGGGAGGAGAGGCCTCACTCCAAAGGAGGTCCTGAGGACGTTTGCAAGCAGGAGGCCCTCTGGCTGCACAAGCTCGAGAGTCCTGCTGAGGACTTGCCTCTGGCAGCAGAGTGGGTGCCAAGGGCCTGTGGGTGGGAAAGTGCTCGGAAGCCACAGGGGAGGCTTTGGGCCCCCAGTGCTCTCCGACGGAAAACGCTGCAGGCCCCGGCATCCACGAACTCCTCCAAGGCTTTGCAGTGGGAAAGCTGTCCATAGCAGAGGGCTCCCTGCCAGGTGCTACAGGCCTTTGGGCATGGCTCAGCTGCAGCTTCCTTGCAGGCTGCTGGTCCAGGGGCTTGTGTCCCCTGGGCCAGAGTGCTGGAGGAGGAGCTCCTAGCAAGGGGAGAGCAAGCCCCTTGTTTCCTTGGCCTAGACTGGCCTGGGCACACAGAGGCCTGCCAGCAGTGAAGACAGGGCAGGCAGCAAGGGGGTGTGGCAGGCAGCGAAGAGGTGGCAGGAGGTCTGCTTGAAAGTGGGGTCATGCCTGTCTTGTGCTCAGGCCCCAGTGGCCACGTGCACACACAGCCTCCGGACGTGCAGCTTCCCAGCAGTGCAGGAGACACACAGGCAACCCCCTGGGGCCTACTCGAATGAACTGTGCTCTGTCGAGGCCCTGCTGGCTGGCAGTGGCCTAGGCCAGCCTGGGCCCTCGGGAGGCCTGGCTGAGCCTGGGCTGGGGCCCGCCCTAGCAGTGCCCAGGCCAAGCCTGGGACTGGAGGCCAGGCTCCAGGCTCATTCCAGCTTGAGCCTGGTGCACAGAGCCTTCAGCTCGGACTTGCAGGGGGACTGCTCAGCACAGTGGCTTTGGCCTGCCATCCACGTTCCTCACTCGGGCCCTTCTGCCTGTCAGAGCCCCACTCCCTCGAAGTGTGTTCCTGAGGCAGTTGGACAGTTGGGGAAGTGGAGGCTCTCCCAGCACGGGAGGCCTGCCTAGAGCATGGCTCTGGGTCCAAAGAGGACTCCCTGCACCTCAGGCACTGGCGAGAGCTTTTGTGCACACAGGAGACCCTTGGCACACACAGTGTTTCCCCACGGAAAGCAGTGTGAGAACGAGCCCCTGCCAGGGAAGCACGGCCCTCTCCCACAGAAGCCCTCCATGCGACAGGCTGCCATGGACTCGGCTCCAGGCCTTTGTGGCTGGAGAGACGGCAGCTCCTCTGGAGGCTCTGGGTCCGTGTGCACTCCCCTTCGGGTAAACGAGGCTCCTGGGGTGATTCCCTGCCCAAGAGTGGCAAGCAGCCTGCCTCCTTTCAATGAGACGCACGTGGGGTGTGAGAGGCTTGGCAGCAGAGAAGAAGCAAGAGGGGCAGCCAGAGAGGGGATTTGCATGCAGCTTGAAGGCCCCAGATCTCCTGCCTCCCAACCAGGGCCTGGCGGCTCTGCCCCCCGGGCCCCATTCCCAGGTGGGCACCCAGCTTCAGGATCTGCCCTTTCCCAGCCATGAAACCACACCCAGGCCACACGCGGAGCCCTGCCAAGGGGGAACGTTGCTCCCCGCATGGGCTGGGTAGCACGACTGGCTTAGGGGAGAGAAGGCCCTAGGAGGCCTTCAGGGTGCTGCCCCAGCACAGCAGTGCTCAGGCAAAGGCACTCTGCTTTCTGTAGGCTGGATGCACACTGGAGTTGCTGCTTGAGGCAGAGAGAGCTCCGCAGGGCGAGCCAGGGCTGAAGGCAAAGCAGAGAGGTTTTGGGTGGAGCGATGGCACCATCTGCTGGCTGACCAGCATGGGAGGAGAGGCCTCACTCCAAAGGAGGTCCTGAGGACGTTTGCAAGCAGGAGGCCCTCTGGCTGCACAAGCTCGAGAGTCCTGCTGAGGACTTGCCTCTGGCAGCAGAGTGGGTGCCAAGGGCCTGTGGGTGGGAAAGTGCTCGGAAGCCACAGGGGAGGCTTTGGGCCCCCAGTGCTCTCCGACGCAAAACGCTGCAGGCCCCGGCATCCACGAACTCCTCCAAGGCTTTGCAGTGGGAAAGCTGTCCATAGCAGAGGGCTCCCTGCCAGGTGCTGCAGGCCTTTGGGCATGGCTCAGCTGCAGCTTCCTTGCAGGCTGCTGGTCCAGGGGCGTGTGTCCCCTGGGCCAGAGTGCTGGAGGAGGAGCTCCTAGCAAGGGGAGAGCAAGCCCCTTGTTTCCTTGGCCTAGACTGGCCTGGGCACACAGAGGCCTGCCAGCAGTGAAGACAGGGCAGGCAGCAAGGGGGTGTGGCAGGCAGCGAAGAGGTGGCAGGAGTCCTGCTTGCAAGTGGGGTCATGCCTGTCTTGTGCTCAGGCCCCAGTGGCCACGTGCACACACAGCCTCCGGACCTGCAGCTTCCCAGCAGTGCAGGAGACACCCAGGCAACCCCCTGGGGCCTACTCGAATGAACTGTGCTCTGTCGAGGCCCTGCTGGCTGGCAGGGGCCTCGGCCAGCCCGGGCCCTCGGGAGGCCTGGCTGAGCCTGGGCTGGGGCCCGCCCTAGCAGTGCCCAGGCCAAGCCTGGGACTGGAGGCCAGGCTACAGGCTCATTCCAGCTTGAGCCTGGTGCACAGAGCCTTCAGCTCGGACTTGCAGGGGGACTGCTCAGCACAGTGGCTTTGGCCTGCCATCCACGTTCCTCACTCGGGCCCTTCTGCCTGTCAGAGCCCCACTCCCTCGAAGTGTGTTCCTGAGGCAGTTGGACAGTTGGGGAAGCGGAGGCTCTCCCAGCACGGGAGGCCTGCCTAGAGCATGGCTCTGGGTCCAAAGAGGACTCCCTGCACCTCAGGCACTGGCGAGAGCTTTTGTGCACACAGGAGACCCTTGGCACACACAGTGTTTCCCCACGGAAAGCAGTGTGAGAACGAGCCCCTGCCAGGGAAGCACGGCCCTCTCCCACAGAAGCCCTCCATGCGACAGGCTGCCATGGACTCGGCTCCAGGCCTTTGTGGCTGGAGAGACGGCAGCTCCTCTGGAGGCTCTGGGTCCGTGTGCACTCCCCTTCGGGTAAACGAGGCTCCTGGGGTGATTCCCTGCCCAAGAATGGCAAGCAGCCTGCCTCCTTTCAATGAGACGCACGTGGGGTGTGAGAGGCTTGGCAGCAGAGAAGAAGCAAGAGGGGCAGCCAGAGAGGGGATTTGCATGCAGCTTGAAGGCCCCAGATCTCCTGCCTCCCAACCAGGGCATGCCGGCTCTGCCCCCCGGGCCCCATTCCCAGGTGGGCACCCAGCTTCAGGATCTGCCCTTTCCCAGCCATGAAACCACACCCAGGCCACACGCGGAGCCCTGCCAAGGGGGAACGTTGCTCCCCGCATGGGCTGGGTGGCACGACTGGCTTAGGGGAGAGAAGGCCCTAGGAGGCCTTCAGGGTGCTGCCCCAGCACAGCAGTGCTCAGGCAAAGGCACTCTGCTTTCTGTAGGCTGGATGCACACTGGAGTTGCTGCTTGAGGCCGAGAGAGCTCCGCAGGGCGAGCCAGGGCTGAAGGCAAAGCAGAGAGGTTTTGGGTGGAGCGATGGCACCATCTGCTGGCTGACCAGCATGGGAGGAGAGGCCTCACTCCAAAGGAGGTCCTGAGGACGTTTGCAAGCAGGAGGCCCTCTGGCTGCACAAGCTCGAGAGTCCTGCTGAGGACTTGCCTCTGGCAGCAGAGTGGGTGCCAAGGGCCTGTGGGTGGGAAAGTGCTCGGAAGCCACAGGGGAGGCTTTGGGCCCCCAGTGCTCTCCGACGGAAAACGCTGCAGGCCCCGGCATCCACGAACTCCTCCAAGGCTTTGCAGTGGGAAAGCTGTCCATAGCAGAGGGCTCCCTGCCAGGTGCTGCAGGCCTTTGGGCATGGCTCAGCTGCAGCTTCCTTGCAGGCTGCTGGTCCAGGGGCGTGTGTCCCCTGGGCCAGAGTGCTGGAGGAGGAGCTCCTAGCAAGGGGAGAGCAAGCCCCTTGTTTCCTTGGCCTAGACTGGCCTGGGCACACAGAGGCCTGCCAGCAGTGAAGACAGGGCAGGCAGCAAGGGGGTGTGGCAGGCAGCGAAGAGGTGGCAGGAGTCCTGCTTGCAAGTGGGGTCATGCCTGTCTTGTGCTCAGGCCCCAGTGGCCACGTGCACACACAGCCTCCAGACCTGCAGCTTCCCAGCAGTGCAGGAGACACCCAGGCAACCCCCTGGGGCCTACTCGAATGAACTGTGCTCTGTCGAGGCCCTGCTGGCTGGCAGGGGCCTAGGCCAGCCCGGGCCCTCGGGAGGCCTGGCTGAGCCTGGGCTGGGGCCCGCCCTAGCAGTGCCCAGGCCAAGCCTGGGACTGGAGGCCAGGCTCCAGGCTCATTCCAGCTTGAGCCTGGTGCACAGAGCCTTCAGCTCGGACTTGCAGGGGGACTGCTCAGCACAGTGGCTTTGGCCTGCCATCCACGTTCCTCACTCGGGCCCTTCTGCCTGTCAGAGCCCCACTCCCTCGAAGTGTGTTCCTGAGGCAGTTGGACAGTTGGGGAAGTGGAGGCTCTCCCAGCACGGGAGGCCTGCCTAGAGCATGGCTCTGGGTCCAAAGAGGACTCCCTGCACCTCAGGCACTGGCGAGAGCTTTTGTGCACACAGGAGACCCTTGGCACACACAGTGTTTCCCCACGGAAAGCAGTGTGAGAACGAGCCCCTGCCAGGGAAGCACGGCCCTCTCCCACAGAAGCCCTCCATGCGACAGGCTGCCATGGACTCGGCTCCAGGCCTTTGTGGCTGGAGAGACGGCAGCTCCTCTGGAGGCTCTGGGTCCGTGTGCACTCCCCTTCGGGTAAACGAGGCTCCTGGGGTGATTCCCTGCCCAAGAATGGCAAGCAGCCTGCCTCCTTTCAATGAGACGCACGTGGGGTGTGAGAGGCTTGGCAGCAGAGAAGAAGCAAGAGGGGCAGCCAGAGAGGGGATTTGCATGCAGCTTGAAGGCCCCAGATCTCCTGCCTCCCAACCAGGGCATGCCGGCTCTGCCCCCCGGGCCCCATTCCCAGGTGGGCACCCAGCTTCAGGATCTGCCCTTTCCCAGCCATGAAACCACACCCAGGCCACACGCGGAACCCTGCCAAGGGGGAACGTTGCTCCCCGCATGGGCTGGGTAGCACGATTGGCTTAGGGGAGAGAAGGCCCTAGGAGGCCTTCAGGGTGCTGCCCCAGCACAGCAGTGCTCAGGCAAAGGCACTCTGCTTTCTGTAGGCTGGATGCACACTGGAGTTGCTGCTTGAGGCCGAGAGAGCTCCGCAGGGCGAGCCAGGGCTGAAGGCAAAGCAGAGAGGTTTTGGGTGGAGCGATGGCACCATCTGCTGGCTGACCAGCATGGGAGGAGAGGCCTCACTCCAAAGGAGGTCCTGAGGACGTTTGCAAGCAGGAGGCCCTCTGGCTGCACAAGCTCGAGAGTCCTGCTGAGGACTTGCCTCTGGCAGCAGAGTGGGTGCCAAGGGCCTGTGGGTGGGAAAGTGCTCGGAAGCCACAGGGGAGGCTTTGGGCCCCCAGTGCTCTCCGACGCAAAACGCTGCAGGCCCCGGCATCCACGAACTCCTCCAAGGCTTTGCAGTGGGAAAGCTGTCCATAGCAGAGGGCTCCCTGCCAGGTGCTGCAGGCCTTTGGGCATGGCTCAGCTGCAGCTTCCTTGCAGGCTGCTGGTCCAGGGGCGTGTGTCCCCTGGGCCAGAGTGCTGGAGGAGGAGCTCCTAGCAAGGGGAGAGCAAGCCCCTTGTTTCCTTGGCCTAGACTGGCCTGGGCACACAGAGGCCTGCCAGCAGTGAAGACAGGGCAGGCAGCAAGGGGGTGTGGCAGGCAGCGAAGAGGTGGCAGGAGTCCTGCTTGCAAGTGGGGTCATGCCTGTCTTGTGCTCAGGCCCCAGTGGCCACGTGCACACACAGCCTCCGGACCTGCAGCTTCCCAGCAGTGCAGGAGACACCCAGGCAACCCCCTGGGGCCTACTCGAATGAACTGTGCTCTGTCGAGGCCCTGCTGGCTGGCAGGGGCCTCGGCCAGCCCGGGCCCTCGGGAGGCCTGGCTGAGCCTGGGCTGGGGCCCGCCCTAGCAGTGCCCAGGCCAAGCCTGGGACTGGAGGCCAGGCTCCAGGCTCATTCCAGCTTGAGCCTGGTGCACAGAGCCTTCAGCTCGGACTTGCAGGTGGACTGCTCAGCACAGTGGCTTTGGCCTGCCATCCACGTTCCTCACTCGGGCCCTTCTGCCTGTCAGAGCCCCACTCCCTCGAAGTGTGTTCCTGAGGCAGTTGGACAGTTGGGGAAGTGGAGGCTCTCCCAGCACGGGAGGGCTGCCTAGAGCATGGCTCTAGGCCCAAAGAGGACTCCCTGCACCTCAGGCACTGGCGAGAGCTTTTGTGCACACAGGAGACCCTTGGCACACACAGTGTTTCCCCACGGAAAGCAGTGTGAGAACGAGCCCCTGCCAGGGAAGCACGGCCCTCTCCCACAGAAGCCCTCCATGCGACAGGCTGCCATGGACTCGGCTCCAGGCCTTTGTGGCTGGAGAGACGGCAGCTCCTCTGGAGGCTCTGGGTCCGTGTGCACTCCCCTTCGGGTAAACGAGGCTCCTGGGGTGATTCCCTGCCCAAGAATGGCAAGCAGCCTGCCTCCTTTCAATGAGACGCACGTGGGGTGTGAGAGGCTTGGCAGCAGAGAAGAAGCAAGAGGGGCAGCCAGAGAGGGGATTTGCATGCAGCTTGAAGGCCCCAGATCTCCTGCCTCCCAACCAGGGCATGCCGGCTCTGCCCCCCGGGCCCCATTCCCAGGTGGGCACCCAGCTTCAGGATCTGCCCTTTCCCAGCCATGAAACCACACCCAGGCCACACGCGGAGCCCTGCCAAGGGGGAACGTTGCTCCCCGCATGGGCTGGGTGGCACGACTGGCTTAGGGGAGAGAAGGCCCTAGGAGGCCTTCAGGGTGCTGCCCCAGCACAGCAGTGCTCAGGCAAAGGCACTCTGCTTTCTGTAGGCTGGATGCACACTGGAGTTGCTGCTTGAGGCCGAGAGAGCTCCGCAGGGCGAGCCAGGGCTGAAGGCAAAGCAGAGAGGTTTTGGGTGGAGCGATGGCACCATCTGCTGGCTGACCAGCATGGGAGGAGAGGCCTCACTCCAAAGGAGGTCCTGAGGACATTTGCAAGCAGGAGGCCCTCTGGCTGCACAAGCTCGAGAGTCCTGCTGAGGACTTGCCTCTGGCAGCAGAGTGGGTGCCAAGGGCCTGTGGGTGGGAAAGTGCTCGGAAGCCACAGGGGAGGCTTTGGGCCCCCAGTGCTCTCCGACGGAAAACGCTGCAGGCCCTGGCATCCACGAACTCCTCCAAGGCTTTGCAGTGGGAAAGCTGTCCATAGCAGAGGGCTCCCTGCCAGGTGCTGCAGGCCTTTGGGCATGGCTCAGCTGCAGCTTCCTTGCAGGCTGCTGGTCCAGGGGCGTGTGTCCCCTGGGCCAGAGTGCTGGAGGAGGAGCTCCTAGCAAGGGGAGAGCAAGCCCCTTGTTTCCTTGGCCTAGACTGGCCTGGGCACACAGAGGCCTGCCAGCAGTGAAGACAGGGCAGGCAGCAAGGGGGTGTGGCAGGCAGCGAAGAGGTGGCAGGAGTCCTGCTTGAAAGTGGGGTCATGCCTGTCTTGTGCTCAGGCCCCAGTGGCCACGTGTACACACAGCCTCCGGACCTGCAGCTTCCCAGCAGTGCAGGAGACACCCAGGCAACCCCCTGGGGCCTACTCGAATGAACTGTGCTCTGTCGAGGCCCTGCTGGCTGGCAGGGGCCTCGGCCAGCCCGGGCCCTCGGGAGGCCTGGCTGAGCCTGGGCTGGGGCCCGCCCTAGCAGTGCCCAGGCCAAGCCTGGGACTGGAGGCCAGGCTCCAGGCTCATTCCAGCTTGAGCCTGGTGCACAGAGCCTTCAGCTCGGACTTGCAGGGGGACTGCTCAGCACAGTGGCTTTGGCCTGCCATCCACGTTCCTCACTCGGGCCCTTCTGCCTGTCAGAGCCCCACTCCCTCGAAGTGTGTTCCTGAGGCAGTTGGACAGTTGGGGAAGCGGAGGCTCTCCCAGCACGGGAGGCCTGCCTAGAGCATGGCTCTGGGTCCAAAGAGGACTCCCTGCACCTCAGGCACTGGCGAGAGCTTTTGTGCACACAGGAGACCCTTGGCACACACAGTGTTTCCCCACGGAAAGCAGTGTGAGAACGAGCCCCTGCCAGGGAAGCACGGCCCTCTCCCACAGAAGCCCTCCATGCGACAGGCTGCCATGGACTCGGCTCCAGGCCTTTGTGGCTCGAGAGACGGCAGCTCCTCTGGAGGCTCTGGGTCCGTGTGCACTCCCCTTCGGGTAAACGAGGCTCCTGGGGTGATTCCCTGCCCAAGAATGGCAAGCAGCCTGCCTCCTTTCAATGAGACGCACGTGGGGTGTGAGAGGCTTGGCAGCAGAGAAGAAGCAAGAGGGGCAGCCAGAGAGGGGATTTGCATGCAGCTTGAAGGCCCCAGATCTCCTGCCTCCCAACCAGGGCATGCCGGCTCTGCCCCCCGGGCCCCATTCCCAGGTGGGCACCCAGCTTCAGGATCTGCCCTTTCCCAGCCATGAAACCACACCCAGGCCACACGCGGAGCCCTGCCAAGGGGGAACGTTGCTCCCCGCATGGGCTGGGTGGCACGACTGGCTTAGGGGAGAGAAGGCCCTAGGAGGCCTTCAGGGTGCTGCCCCAGCACAGCAGTGCTCAGGCAAAGGCACTCTGCTTTCTGTAGGCTGGATGCACACTGGAGTTGCTGCTTGAGGCCGAGAGAGCTCCGCAGGGCGAGCCAGGGCTGAAGGCAAAGCAGAGAGGTTTTGGGTGGAGCGATGGCACCATCTGCTGGCTGACCAGCATGGGAGGAGAGGCCTCACTCCAAAGGAGGTCCTGAGGACGTTTGCAAGCAGGAGGCCCTCTGGCTGCACAAGCTCGAGAGTCCTGCTGAGGACTTGCCTCTGGCAGCAGAGTGGGTGCCAAGGGCCTGTGGGTGGGAAAGTGCTCGGAAGCCACAGGGGAGGCTTTGGGCCCCCAGTGCTCTCCGACGGAAAACGCTGCAGGCCCCGGCATCCACGAACTCCTCCAAGGCTTTGCAGTGGGAAAGCTGTCCATAGCAGAGGGCTCCCTGCCAGGTGCTGCAGGCCTTTGGGCATGGCTCAGCTGCAGCTTCCTTGCAGGCTGCTGGTCCAGGGGCGTGTGTCCCCTGGGCCAGAGTGCTGGAGGAGGAGCTCCTAGCAAGGGGAGAGCAAGCCCCTTGTTTCCTTGGCCTAGACTGGCCTGGGCACACAGAGGCCTGCCAGCAGTGAAGACAGGGCAGGCAGCAAGGGGGTGTGGCAGGCAGCGAAGAGGTGGCAGGAGTCCTGCTTGCAAGTGGGGTCATGCCTGTCTTGTGCTCAGGCCCCAGTGGCCACGTGCACACACAGCCTCCGGACCTGCAGCTTCCCAGCAGTGCAGGAGACACCCAGGCAACCCCCTGGGGCCTACTCGAATGAACTGTGCTCTGTCGAGGCCCTGCTGGCTGGCAGGGGCCTCGGCCAGCCCGGGCCCTCGGGAGGCCTGGCTGAGCCTGGGCTGGGGCCCGCCCTAGCAGTGCCCAGGCCAAGCCTGGGACTGGAGGCCAGGCTCCAGGCTCATTCCAGCTTGAGCCTGGTGCACAGAGCCTTCAGCTCGGACTTGCAGGGGGACTGCTCAGCACAGTGGCTTTGGCCTGCCATCCACGTTCCTCACTCGGGCCCTTCTGCCTGTCAGAGCCCCACTCCCTCGAAGTGTGTTCCTGAGGCAGTTGGACAGTTGGGGAAGTGGAGGCTCTCCCAGCACGGGAGGCCTGCCTAGAGCATGGCTCTGGGCCCAAAGAGGACTCCCTGCACCTCAGGCACTGGCGAGAGCTTTTGTGCACACAGGAGACCCTTGGCACACACAGTGTTTCCCCACGGAAAGCAGTGTGAGAACGAGCCCCTGCCAGGGAAGCACGGCCCTCTCCCACAGAAGCCCTCCATGCGACAGGCTGCCATGGACTCGGCTCCAGGCCTTTGTGGCTGGAGAGACGGCAGCTCCTCTGGAGGCTCTGGGTCCGTGTGCACTCCCCTTCGGGTAAACGAGGCTCCTGGGGTGATTCCCTGCCCAAGAATGGCAAGCAGCCTGCCTCCTTTCAATGAGACGCACGTGGGGTGTGAGAGGCTTGGCAGCAGAGAAGAAGCAAGAGGGGCAGCCAGAGAGGGGATTTGCATGCAGCTTGAAGGCCCCAGATCTCCTGCCTCCCAACCAGGGCATGCCGGCTCTGCCCCCCGGGCCCCATTCCCAGGTGGGCACCCAGCTTCAGGATCTGCCCTTTCCCAGCCATGAAACCACACCCAGGCCACACGCGGAGCCCTGCCAAGGGGGAACGTTGCTCCCCGCATGGGCTGGGTGGCACGACTGGCTTAGGGGAGAGAAGGCCCTAGGAGGCCTTCAGGGTGCTGCCCCAGCACAGCAGTGCTCAGGCAAAGGCACTCTGCTTTCTGTAGGCTGGATGCACACTGGAGTTGCTGCTTGAGGCAGAGAGAGCTCCGCAGGGCGAGCCAGGGCTGAAGGCAAAGCAGAGAGGTTTTGGGTGGAGCGATGGCACCATCTGCTGGCTGACCAGCATGGGAGGAGAGGCCTCACTCCAAAGGAGGTCCTGAGGACGTTTGCAAGCAGGAGGCCCTCTGGCTGCACAAGCTCGAGAGTCCTGCTGAGGACTTGCCTCTGGCAGCAGAGTGGGTGCCAAGGGCCTGTGGGTGGGAAAGTGCTCGGAAGCCACAGGGGAGGCTTTGGGCCCCCAGTGCTCTCCGACGGAAAACGCTGCAGGCCCCGGCATCCACGAACTCCTCCAAGGCTTTGCAGTGGGAAAGCTGTCCATAGCAGAGGGCTCCCTGCCAGGTGCTGCAGGCCTTTGGGCATGGCTCAGCTGCAGCTTCCTTGCAGGCTGCTGGTCCAGGGGCGTGTGTCCCCTGGGCCAGAGTGCTGGAGGAGGAGCTCCTAGCAAGGGGAGAACAAGCCCCTTGTTTCCTTGGCCTAGACTGGCCTGGGCACACAGAGGCCTGCCAGCAGTGAAGACAGGGCAGGCAGCAAGGGGGTGTGGCAGGCAGCGAAGAGGTGGCAGGAGTCCTGCTTGCAAGTGGGGTCATGCCTGTCTTGTGCTCAGGCCCCAGTGGCCACGTGCACACACAGCCTCCGGACCTGCAGCTTCCCAGCAGTGCAGGAGACACCCAGGCAACCCCCTGGGGCCTACTCGAATGAACTGTGCTCTGTCGAGGCCCTGCTGGCTGGCAGGGGCCTCGGCCAGCCCGGGCCCTCGGGAGGCCTGGCTGAGCCTGGGCTGGGGCCCGCCCTAGCAGTGCCCAGGCCAAGCCTGGGACTGGAGGCCAGGCTACAGGCTCATTCCAGCTTGAGCCTGGTGCACAGAGCCTTCAGCTCGGACTTGCAGGGGGACTGCTCAGCACAGTGGCTTTGGCCTGCCATCCACGTTCCTCACTCGGGCCCTTCTGCCTGTCAGAGCCCCACTCCCTCGAAGTGTGTTCCTGAGGCAGTTGGACAGTTGGGGAAGTGGAGGCTCTCCCAGCACGGGAGGCCTGCCTAGAGCATGGCTCTGGGCCCAAAGAGGACTCCCTGCACCTCAGGCACTGGCGAGAGCTTTTGTGCACACAGGAGACCCTTGGCACACACAGTGTTTCCCCACGGAAAGCAGTGTGAGAACGAGCCCCTGCCAGGGAAGCACGGCCCTCTCCCACAGAAGCCCTCCATGCGACAGGCTGCCATGGACTCGGCTCCAGGCCTTTGTGGCTGGAGAGACGGCAGCTCCTCTGGAGGCTCTGGGTCCGTGTGCACTCCCCTTCGGGTAAACGAGGCTCCTGGGGTGATTCCCTGCCCAAGAATGGCAAGCAGCCTGCCTCCTTTCAATGAGACGCACGTGGGGTGTGAGAGGCTTGGCAGCAGAGAAGAAGGAAGAGGGGCAGCCAGAGAGGGGATTTGCATGCAGCTTGAAGGCCCCAGATCTCCTGCCTCCCAACCAGGGCATGCCGGCTCTGCCCCCCGGGCCCCATTCCCAGGTGGGCACCCAGCTTCAGGATCTGCCCTTTCCCAGCCATGAAACCACACCCAGGCCACACGCGGAGCCCTGCCAAGGGGGAACGTTGCTCCCCGCATGGGCTGGGTGGCACGACTGGCTTAGGGGAGAGAAGGCCCTAGGAGGCCTTCAGGGTGCTGCCCCAGCACAGCAGTGCTCAGGCAAAGGCACTCTGCTTTCTGTAGGCTGGATGCACACTGGAGTTGCTGCTTGAGGCCGAGAGAGCTCCGCAGGGCGAGCCAGGGCTGAAGGCAAAGCAGAGAGGTTTTGGGTGGAGCGATGGCACCATCTGCTGGCTGACCAGCATGGGAGGAGAGGCCTCACTCCAAAGGAGGTCCTGAGGACGTTTGCAAGCAGGAGGCCCTCTGGCTGCACAAGCTCGAGAGTCCTGCTGAGGACTTGCCTCTGGCAGCAGAGTGGGTGCCAAGGGCCTGTGGGTGGGAAAGTGCTCGGAAGCCACAGGGGAGGCTTTGGGCCCCCAGTGCTCTCCGACGGAAAACGCTGCAGGCCCCGGCATCCACGAACTCCTCCAAGGCTTTGCAGTGGGAAAGCTGTCCATAGCAGAGGGCTCCCTGCCAGGTGCTGCAGGCCTTTGGGCATGGCTCAGCTGCAGCTTCCTTGCAGGCTGCTGGTCCAGGGGCGTGTGTCCCCTGGGCCAGAGTGCTGGAGGAGGAGCTCCTAGCAAGGGGAGAGCAAGCCCCTTGTTTCCTTGGCCTAGACTGGCCTGGGCACACAGAGGCCTGCCAGCAGTGAAGACAGGGCAGGCAGCAAGGGGGTGTGGCAGGCAGCGAAGAGGTGGCAGGAGTCCTGCTTGAAAGTGGGGTCATGCCTGTCTTGTGCTCAGGCCCCAGTGGCCACGTGCACACACCGCCTCCGGACCTGCAGCTTCCCAGCAGTGCAGGAGACACCCAGGCAACCCCTTGGGGCCTACTCGAATGAACTGTGCTCTGTCGAGGCCCTGCTGGCTGGCAGTGGCCTAGGCCAGCCCGGGCCCTCGGGAGGCCTGGCTGAGCCTGGGCTGGGGCCCGCCCTAGCAGTGCCCAGGCCAAGCCTGGGACTGGAGGCCAGGCTACAGGCTCATTCCAGCTTGAGCCTGGTGCACAGAGCCTTCAGCTCGGACTTGCAGGGGACTGCTCAGCACAGTGGCTTTGGCCTGCCATCCACGTTCCTCACTCGGGCCCTTCTGCCTGTCAGAGCCCCACTCCCTCGAAGTGTGTTCCTGAGGCAGTTGGACAGTTGGGGAAGTGGAGGCTCTCCCAGCACGGGAGGCCTGCCTAGAGCATGGCTCTGGGTCCAAAGAGGACTCCCTGCACCTCAGGCACTGGCGAGAGCTTTTGTGCACACAGGAGACCCTTGGCACACACAGTGTTTCCCCACGGAAAGCAGTGTGAGAACGAGCCCCTGCCAGGGAAGCACGGCCCTCTCCCACAGAAGCCCTCCATGCGACAGGCTGCCATGGACTCGGCTCCAGGCCTTTGTGGCTGGAGAGACGGCAGCTCCTCTGGAGGCTCTGGGTCCGTGTGCACTCCCCTTCGGGTAAACGAGGCTCCTGGGGTGATTCCCTGCCCAAGAATGGCAAGCAGCCTGCCTCCTTTCAATGAGACGCACGTGGGGTGTGAGAGGCTTGGCAGCAGAGAAGAAGCAAGAGGGGCAGCCAGAGAGGGGATTTGCATGCAGCTTGAAGGCCCCAGATCTCCTGCCTCCCAACCAGGGCATGCCGGCTCTGCCCCCCGGGCCCCATTCCCAGGTGGGCACCCAGCTTCAGGATCTGCCCTTTCCCAGCCATGAAACCACACCCAGGCCGCACGCGGAGCCCTGCCAAGGGGGAACGTTGCTCCCCGCATGGGCTGGGTGGCACGACTGGCTTAGGGGAGAGAAGGCCCTAGGAGGCCTTCAGGGTGCTGCCCCAGCACAGCAGTGCTCAGGCAAAGGCACTCTGCTTTCTGTAGGCTGGATGCACACTGGAGTTGCTGCTTGAGGCAGAGAGAGCTCCGCAGGGCGAGCCAGGGCTGAAGGCAAAGCAGAGAGGTTTTGGGTGGAGCGATGGCACCATCTGCTGGCTGACCAGCATGGGAGGAGAGGCCTCACTCCAAAGGAGGTCCTGAGGACGTTTGCAAGCAGGAGGCCCTCTGGCTGCACAAGCTCGAGAGTCCTGCTGAGGACTTGCCTCTGGCAGCAGAGTGGGTGCCAAGGGCCTGTGGGTGGGAAAGTGCTCGGAAGCCACAGGGGAGGCTTTGGGCCCCCAGTGCTCTCCGACGGAAAACGCTGCAGGCCCCGGCATCCACGAACTCCTCCAAGGCTTTGCAGTGGGAAAGCTGTCCATAGCAGAGGGCTCCCTGCCAGGTGCTGCAGGCCTTTGGGCATGGCTCAGCTGCAGCTTCCTTGCAGGCTGCTGGTCCAGGGGCGTGTGTCCCCTGGGCCAGAGTGCTGGAGGAGGAGCTCCTAGCAAGGGGAGAACAAGCCCCTTGTTTCCTTGGCCTAGACTGGCCTGGGCACACAGAGGCCTGCCAGCAGTGAAGACAGGGCAGGCAGCAAGGGGGTGTGGCAGGCAGCGAAGAGGTGGCAGGAGTCCTGCTTGCAAGTGGGGTCATGCCTGTCTTGTGCTCAGGCCCCAGTGGCCACGTGCACACACAGCCTCCGGACCTGCAGCTTCCCAGCAGTGCAGGAGACACCCAGGCAACCCCCTGGGGCCTACTCGAATGAACTGTGCTCTGTCGAGGCCCTGCTGGCTGGCAGGGGCCTCGGCCAGCCCGGGCCCTCGGGAGGCCTGGCTGAGCCTGGGCTGGGGCCCGCCCTAGCAGTGCCCAGGCCAAGCCTGGGACTGGAGGCCAGGCTACAGGCTCATTCCAGCTTGAGCCTGGTGCACAGAGCCTTCAGCTCGGACTTGCAGGGGGACTGCTCAGCACAGTGGCTTTGGCCTGCCATCCACGTTCCTCACTCGGGCCCTTCTGCCTGTCAGAGCCCCACTCCCTCGAAGTGTGTTCCTGAGGCAGTTGGACAGTTGGGGAAGTGGAGGCTCTCCCAGCACGGGAGGCCTGCCTAGAGCATGGCTCTGGGCCCAAAGAGGACTCCCTGCACCTCAGGCACTGGCGAGAGCTTTTGTGCACACAGGAGACCCTTGGCACACACAGTGTTTCCCCACGGAAAGCAGTGTGAGAACGAGCCCCTGCCAGGGAAGCACGGCCCTCTCCCACAGAAGCCCTCCATGCGACAGGCTGCCATGGACTCGGCTCCAGGCCTTTGTGGCTGGAGAGACGGCAGCTCCTCTGGAGGCTCTGGGTCCGTGTGCACTCCCCTTCGGGTAAACGAGGCTCCTGGGGTGATTCCCTGCCCAAGAATGGCAAGCAGCCTGCCTCCTTTCAATGAGACGCACGTGGGGTGTGAGAGGCTTGGCAGCAGAGAAGAAGCAAGAGGGGCAGCCAGAGAGGGGATTTGCATGCAGCTTGAAGGCCCCAGATCTCCTGCCTCCCAACCAGGGCATGCCGGCTCTGCCCCCCGGGCCCCATTCCCAGGTGGGCACCCAGCTTCAGGATCTGCCCTTTCCCAGCCATGAAACCACACCCAGGCCACACGCGGAGCCCTGCCAAGGGGGAACGTTGCTCCCCGCATGGGCTGGGTGGCACGACTGGCTTAGGGGAGAGAAGGCCCTAGGAGGCCTTCAGGGTGCTGCCCCAGCACAGCAGTGCTCAGGCAAAGGCACTCTGCTTTCTGTAGGCTGGATGCACACTGGAGTTGCTGCTTGAGGCCGAGAGAGCTCCGCAGGGCGAGCCAGGGCTGAAGGCAAAGCAGAGAGGTTTTGGGTGGAGCGATGGCACCATCTGCTGGCTGACCAGCATGGGAGGAGAGGCCTCACTCCAAAGGAGGTCCTGAGGACGTTTGCAAGCAGGAGGCCCTCTGGCTGCACAAGCTCGAGAGTCCTGCTGAGGACTTGCCTCTGGCAGCAGAGTGGGTGCCAAGGGCCTGTGGGTGGGAAAGTGCTCGGAAGCCACAGGGGAGGCTTTGGGCCCCCAGTGCTCTCCGACGGAAAACGCTGCAGGCCCCGGCATCCACGAACTCCTCCAAGGCTTTGCAGTGGGAAAGCTGTCCATAGCAGAGGGCTCCCTGCCAGGTGCTGCAGGCCTTTGGGCATGGCTCAGCTGCAGCTTCCTTGCAGGCTGCTGGTCCAGGGGCGTGTGTCCCCTGGGCCAGAGTGCTGGAGGAGGAGCTCCTAGCAAGGGGAGAGCAAGCCCCTTGTTTCCTTGGCCTAGACTGGCCTGGGCACACAGAGGCCTGCCAGCAGTGAAGACAGGGCAGGCAGCAAGGGGGTGTGGCAGGCAGCGAAGAGGTGGCAGGAGTCCTGCTTGAAAGTGGGGTCATGCCTGTCTTGTGCTCAGGCCCCAGTGGCCACGTGCACACACCGCCTCCGGACCTGCAGCTTCCCAGCAGTGCAGGAGACACCCAGGCAACCCCTTGGGGCCTACTCGAATGAACTGTGCTCTGTCGAGGCCCTGCTGGCTGGCAGTGGCCTAGGCCAGCCCGGGCCCTCGGGAGGCCTGGCTGAGCCTGGGCTGGGGCCCGCCCTAGCAGTGCCCAGGCCAAGCCTGGGACTGGAGGCCAGGCTACAGGCTCATTCCAGCTTGAGCCTGGTGCACAGAGCCTTCAGCTCGGACTTGCAGGGGACTGCTCAGCACAGAGGCTTTGGCCTGCCATCCACGTTCCTCACTCGGGCCCTTCTGCCTGTCAGAGCCCCACTCCCTCGAAGTGTGTTCCTGAGGCAGTTGGACAGTTGGGGAAGTGGAGGCTCTCCCAGCACGGGAGGCCTGCCTAGAGCATGGCTCTGGGTCCAAAGAGGACTCCCTGCACCTCAGGCACTGGCGAGAGCTTTTGTGCACACAGGAGACCCTTGGCACACACAGTGTTTCCCCACGGAAAGCAGTGTGAGAACGAGCCCCTGCCAGGGAAGCACGGCCCTCTCCCACAGAAGCCCTCCATGCGACAGGCTGCCATGGACTCGGCTCCAGGCCTTTGTGGCTGGAGAGACGGCAGCTCCTCTGGAGGCTCTGGGTCCGTGTGCACTCCCCTTCGGGTAAACGAGGCTCCTGGGGTGATTCCCTGCCCAAGAATGGCAAGCAGCCTGCCTCCTTTCAATGAGACGCACGTGGGGTGTGAGAGGCTTGGCAGCAGAGAAGAAGCAAGAGGGGCAGCCAGAGAGGGGATTTGCATGCAGCTTGAAGGCCCCAGATCTCCTGCCTCCCAACCAGGGCATGCCGGCTCTGCCCCCCGGGCCCCATTCCCAGGTGGGCACCCAGCTTCAGGATCTGCCCTTTCCCAGCCATGAAACCACACCCAGGCCGCACGCGGAGCCCTGCCAAGGGGGAACGTTGCTCCCCGCATGGGCTGGGTGGCACGACTGGCTTAGGGGAGAGAAGGCCCTAGGAGGCCTTCAGGGTGCTGCCCCAGCACAGCAGTGCTCAGGCAAAGGCACTCTGCTTTCTGTAGGCTGGATGCACACTGGAGTTGCTGCTTGAGGCAGAGAGAGCTCCGCAGGGCGAGCCAGGGCTGAAGGCAAAGCAGAGAGGTTTTGGGTGGAGCGATGGCACCATCTGCTGGCTGACCAGCATGGGAGGAGAGGCCTCACTCCAAAGGAGGTCCTGAGGACGTTTGCAAGCAGGAGGCCCTCTGGCTGCACAAGCTCGAGAGTCCTGCTGAGGACTTGCCTCTGGCAGCAGAGTGGGTGCCAAGGGCCTGTGGGTGGGAAAGTGCTCGGAAGCCACAGGGGAGGCTTTGGGCCCCCAGTGCTCTCCGACGGAAAACGCTGCAGGCCCCGGCATCCACGAACTCCTCCAAGGCTTTGCAGTGGGAAAGCTGTCCATAGCAGAGGGCTCCCTGCCAGGTGCTGCAGGCCTTTGGGCATGGCTCAGCTGCAGCTTCCTTGCAGGCTGCTGGTCCAGGGGCGTGTGTCCCCTGGGCCAGAGTGCTGGAGGAGGAGCTCCTAGCAAGGGGAGAGCAAGCCCCTTGTTTCCTTGGCCTAGACTGGCTTGGGCACACAGAGGCCTGCCAGCAGTGAAGACAGGGCAGGCAGCAAGGGGATGTGGCAGGCAGCGAAGAGGTGGCAGGAGTCCTGCTTGCAAGTGGGGTCATGCCTGTCTTGTGCTCAGGCCCCAGTGGCCTCGTGCACACACAGCCTCCGGACCTGCAGCTTCCCAGCAGTGCAGGAGACACCCAGGCAACCCCCTGGGGCCTACTCGAATGAACTGTGCTCTGTCGAGGCCCTGCTGGCTGGCAGGGGCCTAGGCCAGCCCGGGCCCTCGGGAGGCCTGGCTGAGCCTGGGCTGGGGCCCGCCCTAGCAGTGCCCAGGCCAAGCCTGGGACTGGAGGCCAGGCTACAGGCTCATTCCAGCTTGAGCCTGGTGCACAGAGCCTTCAGCTCGGACTTGCAGGGGGACTGCTCAGCACAGTGGCTTTGGCCTGCCATCCACGTTCCTCACTCGGGCCCTTCTGCCTGTCAGAGCCCCACTCCCTCGAAGTGTGTTCCTGAGGCAGTTGGACAGTTGGGGAAGTGGAGGCTCTCCCAGCACGGGAGGCCTGCCTAGAGCATGGCTCTGGGCCCAAAGAGGACTCCCTGCACCTCAGGCACTGGCGAGAGCTTTTGTGCACACAGGAGACCCTTGGCACACACAGTGTTTCCCCACGGAAAGCAGTGTGAGAACGAGCCCCTGCCAGGGAAGCACGGCCCTCTCCCACAGAAGCCCTCCATGTGACAGGCTGCCATGGACTCGGCTCCAGGCCTTTGTGGCTGGAGAGACGGCAGCTCCTCTGGAGGCTCTGGGTCCGTGTGCACTCCCCTTCGGGTAAACGAGGCTCCTGGGGTGATTCCCTGCCCAAGAATGGCAAGCAGCCTGCCTCCTTTCAATGAGACGCACGTGGGGTGTGAGAGGCTTGGCAGCAGAGAAGAAGCAAGAGGGGCAGCCAGAGAGGGGATTTGCATGCAGCTTGAAGGCCCCAGATCTCCTGCCTCCCAACCAGGGCATGCCGGCTCTGCCCCCCGGGCCCCATTCCCAGGTGGGCACCCAGCTTCAGGATCTGCCCTTTCCCAGCCATGAAACCACACCCAGGCCACACGCGGAGCCCTGCCAAGGGGGAACGTTGCTCCCCGCATGGGCTGGGTGGCACGACTGGCTTAGGGGAGAGAAGGCCCTAGGAGGCCTTCAGGGTGCTGCCCCAGCACAGCAGTGCTCAGGCAAAGGCACTCTGCTTTCTGTAGGCTGGATGCACACTGGAGTTGCTGCTTGAGGCAGAGAGAGCTCCGCAGGGCGAGCCAGGGCTGAAGGCAAAGCAGAGAGGTTTTGGGTGGAGCGATGGCACCATCTGCTGGCTGACCAGCATGGGAGGAGAGGCCTCACTCCAAAGGAGGTCCTGAGGACGTTTGCAAGCAGGAGGCCCTCTGGCTGCACAAGCTCGAGAGTCCTGCTGAGGACTTGCCTCTGGCAGCAGAGTGGGTGCCAAGGGCCTGTGGGTGGGAAAGTGCTCGGAAGCCACAGGGGAGGCTTTGGGCCCCCAGTGCTCTCCGACGGAAAACGCTGCAGGCCCCGGCATCCACGAACTCCTCCAAGGCTTTGCAGTGGGAAAGCTGTCCATAGCAGAGGGCTCCCTGCCAGGTGCTGCAGGCCTTTGGGCATGGCTCAGCTGCAGCTTCCTTGCAGGCTGCTGGTCCAGGGGCGTGTGTCCCCTGGGCCAGAGTGCTGGAGGAGGAGCTCCTAGCAAGGGGAGAGCAAGCCCCTTGTTTCCTTGGCCTAGACTGGCCTGGGCACACAGAGGCCTGCCAGCAGTGAAGACAGGGCAGGCAGCAAGGGGGTGTGGCAGGCAGCGAAGAGGTGGCAGGAGTCCTGCTTGAAAGTGGGGTCATGCCTGTCTTGTGCTCAGGCCCCAGTGGCCACGTGCACACACCGCCTCCGGACCTGCAGCTTCCCAGCAGTGCAGGAGACACCCAGGCAACCCCTTGGGGCCTACTCGAATGAACTGTGCTCTGTCGAGGCCCTGCTGGCTGGCAGTGGCCTAGGCCAGCCCGGGCCCTCGGGAGGCCTGGCTGAGCCTGGGCTGGGGCCCGCCCTAGCAGTGCCCAGGCCAAGCCTGGGACTGGAGGCCAGGCTCCAGGCTCATTCCAGCTTGAGCCTGGTGCACAGAGCCTTCAGCTCGGACTTGCAGGGGACTGCTCAGCACAGTGGCTTTGGCCTGCCATCCACGTTCCTCACTCGGGCCCTTCTGCCTGTCAGAGCCCCACTCCCTCGAAGTGTGTTCCTGAGGCAGTTGGACAGTTGGGGAAGTGGAGGCTCTCCCAGCACGGGAGGCCTGCCTAGAGCATGGCTCTGGGTCCAAAGAGGACTCCCTGCACCTCAGGCACTGGCGAGAGCTTTTGTGCACACAGGAGACCCTTGGCACACACAGTGTTTCCCCACGGAAAGCAGTGTGAGAACGAGCCCCTGCCAGGGAAGCACGGCCCTCTCCCACAGAAGCCCTCCATGCGACAGGCTGCCATGGACTCGGCTCCAGGCCTTTGTGGCTGGAGAGACGGCAGCTCCTCTGGAGGCTCTGGGTCCGTGTGCACTCCCCTTCGGGTAAACGAGGCTCCTGGGGTGATTCCCTGCCCAAGAATGGCAAGCAGCCTGCCTCCTTTCAATGAGACGCACGTGGGGTGTGAGAGGCTTGGCAGCAGAGAAGAAGCAAGAGGGGCAGCCAGAGAGGGGATTTGCATGCAGCTTGAAGGCCCCAGATCTCCTGCCTCCCAACCAGGGCATGCCGGCTCTGCCCCCCGGGCCCCATTCCCAGGTGGGCACCCAGCTTCAGGATCTGCCCTTTCCCAGCCATGAAACCACACCCAGGCCACACGCGGAGCCCTGCCAAGGGGGAACGTTGCTCCCCGCATGGGCTGGGTGGCACGACTGGCTTAGGGGAGAGAAGGCCCTAGGAGGCCTTCAGGGTGCTGCCCCAGCACAGCAGTGCTCAGGCAAAGGCACTCTGCTTTCTGTAGGCTGGATGCACACTGGAGTTGCTGCTTGAGGCAGAGAGAGCTCCGCAGGGCGAGCCAGGGCTGAAGGCAAAGCAGAGAGGTTTTGGGTGGAGCGATGGCACCATCTGCTGGCTGACCAGCATGGGAGGAGAGGCCTCACTCCAAAGGAGGTCCTGAGGACGTTTGCAAGCAGGAGGCCCTCTGGCTGCACAAGCTCGAGAGTCCTGCTGAGGACTTGCCTCTGGCAGCAGAGTGGGTGCCAAGGGCCTGTGGGTGGGAAAGTGCTCGGAAGCCACAGGGGAGGCTTTGGGCCCCCAGTGCTCTCCGACGGAAAACGCTGCAGGCCCCGGCATCCACGAACTCCTCCAAGGCTTTGCAGTGGGAAAGCTGTCCATAGCAGAGGGCTCCCTGCCAGGTGCTGCAGGCCTTTGGGCATGGCTCAGCTGCAGCTTCCTTGCAGGCTGCTGGTCCAGGGGCGTGTGTCCCCTGGGCCAGAGTGCTGGAGGAGGAGCTCCTAGCAAGGGGAGAGTAAGCCCCTTGTTTCCTTGGCCTAGACTGGCCTGGGCACACAGAGGCCTGCCAGCAGTGAAGACAGGGCAGGCAGCAAGGGGGTGTGGCAGGCAGCGAAGAGGTGGCAGGAGTCCTGCTTGAAAGTGGGGTCATGCCTGTCTTGTGCTCAGGCCCCAGTGGCCACGTGCACACACAGCCTCCGGACCTGCAGCTTCCCAGCAGTGCAGGAGACACCCAGGCAACCCCCTGGGGCCTACTCGAATGAACTGTGCTCTGTCGAGGCCCTGCTGGCTGGCAGGGGCCTAGGCCAGCCCGGGCCCTCGGGAGGCCTGGCTGAGCCTGGGCTGGGGCCCGCCCTAGCAGTGCCCAGGCCAAGCCTGGGACTGGAGGCCAGGCTACAGGCTCATTCCAGCTTGAGCCTGGTGCACAGAGCCTTCAGCTCGGACTTGCAGGGGGACTGCTCAGCACAGTGGCTTTGGCCTGCCATCCACGTTCCTCACTCGGGCCCTTCTGCCTGTCAGAGCCCCACTCCCTCGAAGTGTGTTCCTGAGGCAGTTGGACAGTTGGGGAAGTGGAGGCTCTCCCAGCACGGGAGGCCTGCCTAGAGCATGGCTCTGGGTCCAAAGAGGACTCCCTGAACCTCAGGCACTGGCGAGAGCTTTTGTGCACACAGGAGACCCTTGGCACACACAGTGTTTCCCCACGGAAAGCAGTGTGAGAACGAGCCCCTGCCAGGGAAGCACGGCCCTCTCCCACAGAAGCCCTCCATGCGACAGGCTGCCATGGACTCGGCTCCAGGCCTTTGTGGCTGGAGAGACGGCAGCTCCTCTGGAGGCTCTGGGTCCGTGTGCACTCCCCTTCGGGTAAACGAGGCTCCTGGGGTGATTCCCTGCCCAAGAATGGCAAGCAGCCTGCCTCCTTTCAATGAGACGCACGTGGGGTGTGAGAGGCTTGGCAGCAGAGAAGAAGCAAGAGGGGCAGCCAGAGAGGGGATTTGCATGCAGCTTGAAGGCCCCAGATCTCCTGCCTCCCAACCAGGGCATGCCGGCTCTGCCCCCCGGGCCCCATTCCCAGGTGGGCACCCAGCTTCAGGATCTGCCCTTTCCCAGCCATGAAACCACACCCAGGCCACACGCGGAGCCCTGCCAAGGGGGAACATTGCTCCCCGCATGGGCTGGGTGGCACGACTGGCTTAGGGGAGAGAAGGCCCTAGGAGGCCTTCAGGGTGCTGCCCCAGCACAGCAGTGCTCAGGCAAAGGCACTCTGCTTTCTGTAGGCTGGATGCACACTGGAGTTGCTGCTTGAGGCAGAGAGAGCTCCGCAGGGCGAGCCAGGGCTGAAGGCAAAGCAGAGAGGTTTTGGGTGGAGCGATGGCACCATCTGCTGGCTGACCAGCATGGGAGGAGAGGCCTCACTCCAAAGGAGGTCCTGAGGACGTTTGCAAGCAGGAGGCCCTCTGGCTGCACAAGCTCGAGAGTCCTGCTGAGGACTTGCCTCTGGCAGCAGAGTGGGTGCCAAGGGCCTGTGGGTGGGAAAGTGCTCGGAAGCCACAGGGGAGGCTTTGGGCCCCCAGTGCTCTCCGACGGAAAACGCTGCAGGCCCTGGCATCCACGAACTCCTCCAAGGCTTTGCAGTGGGAAAGCTGTCCATAGCAGAGGGCTCCCTGCCAGGTGCTGCAGGCCTTTGGGCATGGCTCAGCTGCAGCTTCCTTGCAGGCTGCTGGTCCAGGGGCGTGTGTCCCCTGGGCCAGAGTGCTGGAGGAGGAGCTCCTAGCAAGGGGAGAGCAAGCCCCTTGTTTCCTTGGCCTAGACTGGCCTGGGCACACAGAGGCCTGCCAGCAGTGAAGACAGGGCAGGCAGCAAGGGGGTGTGGCAGGCAGCGAAGAGGTGGCAGGAGTCCTGCTTGCAAGTGGGGTCATGCCTGTCTTGTGCTCAGGCCCCAGTGGCCACGTGCACACACAGCCTCCGGACCTGCAGCTTCCCAGCAGTGCAGGAGACACCCAGGCAACCCCCTGGGGCCTACTCGAATGAACTGTGCTCTGTCGAGGCCCTGCTGGCTGGCAGGGGCCTCGGCCAGCCCGGGCCCTCGGGAGGCCTGGCTGAGCCTGGGCTGGGGCCCGCCCTAGCAGTGCCCAGGCCAAGCCTGGGACTGGAGGCCAGGCTCCAGGCTCATTCCAGCTTGAGCCTGGTGCACAGAGCCTTCAGCTCGGACTTGCAGGGGGACTGCTCAGCACAGTGGCTTTGGCCTGCCATCCACGTTCCTCACTCGGGCCCTTCTGCCTGTCAGAGCCCCACTCCCTCGAAGTGTGTTCCTGAGGCAGTTGGACAGTTGGGGAAGTGGAGGCTCTCCCAGCACGGGAGGCCTGCCTAGAGCATGGCTCTGGGTCCAAAGAGGACTCCCTGCACCTCAGGCACTGGCGAGAGCTTTTGTGCACACAGGAGACCCTTGGCACACACAGTGTTTCCCCACGGAAAGCAGTGTGAGAACGAGCCCCTGCCAGGGAAGCACGGCCCTCTCCCACAGAAGCCCTCCATGCGACAGGCTGCCATGGACTCGGCTCCAGGCCTTTGTGGCTGGAGAGACGGCAGCTCCTCTGGAGGCTCTGGGTCCGTGTGCACTCCCCTTCGGGTAAACGAGGCTCCTGGGGTGATTCCCTGCCCAAGAATGGCAAGCAGCCTGCCTCCTTTCAATGAGACGCACGTGGGGTGTGAGAGGCTTGGCAGCAGAGAAGAAGCAAGAGGGGCAGCCAGAGAGGGGATTTGCATGCAGCTTGAAGGCCCCAGATCTCCTGCCTCCCAACCAGGGCATGCCGGCTCTGCCCCCCGGGCCCCATTCCCAGGTGGGCACCCAGCTTCAGGATCTGCCCTTTCCCAGCCATGAAACCACACCCAGGCCACACGCGGAGCCCTGCCAAGAGGGAACGTTGCTCCCCGCATGGGCTGGGTGGCACGACTGGCTTAGGGGAGAGAAGGCCCTAGGAGGCCTTCAGGGTGCTGCCCCAGCACAGCAGTGCTCAGGCAAAGGCACTCTGCTTTCTGTAGGCTGGATGCACACTGGAGTTGCTGCTTGAGGCAGAGAGAGCTCCGCAGGGCGAGCCAGGGCTGAAGGCAAAGCAGAGAGGTTTTGGGTGGAGCGATGGCACCATCTGCTGGCTGACCAGCATGGGAGGAGAGGCCTCACTCCAAAGGAGGTCCTGAGGACGTTTGCAAGCAGGAGGCCCTCTGGCTGCACAAGCTCGAGAGTCCTGCTGAGGACTTGCCTCTGGCAGCAGAGTGGGTGCCAAGGGCCTGTGGGTGGGAAAGTGCTCGGAAGCCACAGGGGAGGCTTTGGGCCCCCAGTGCTCTCCGACGCAAAACGCTGCAGGCCCCGGCATCCACGAACTCCTCCAAGGCTTTGCAGTGGGAAAGCTGTCCATAGCAGAGGGCTCCCTGCCAGGTGCTGCAGGCCTTTGGGCATGGCTCAGCTGCAGCTTCCTTGCAGGCTGCTGGTCCAGGGGCGTGTGTCCCCTGGGCCAGAGTGCTGGAGGAGGAGCTCCTAGCAAGGGGAGAGTAAGCCCCTTGTTTCCTTGGCCTAGACTGGCCTGGGCACACAGAGGCCTGCCAGCAGTGAAGACAGGGCAGGCAGCAAGGGGGTGTGGCAGGCAGCGAAGAGGTGGCAGGAGTCCTGCTTGAAAGTGGGGTCATGCCTGTCTTGTGCTCAGGCCCCAGTGGCCACGTGCACACACAGCCTCCGGACCTGCAGCTTCCCAGCAGTGCAGGAGACACCCAGGCAACCCCCTGGGGCCTACTCGAATGAACTGTGCTCTGTCGAGGCCCTGCTGGCTGGCAGGGGCCTAGGCCAGCCCGGGCCCTCGGGAGGCCTGGCTGAGCCTGGGCTGGGGCCCGCCCTAGCAGTGCCCAGGCCAAGCCTGGGACTGGAGGCCAGGCTACAGGCTCATTCCAGCTTGAGCCTGGTGCACAGAGCCTTCAGCTCGGACTTGCAGGGGGACTGCTCAGCACAGTGGCTTTGGCCTGCCATCCACGTTCCTCACTCGGGCCCTTCTGCCTGTCAGAGCCCCACTCCCTCGAAGTGTGTTCCTGAGGCAGTTGGACAGT
The DNA here is from genome assembly GCF_030028045.1 of Hippopotamus amphibius kiboko. Taxonomy (NCBI): domain Eukaryota; kingdom Metazoa; phylum Chordata; class Mammalia; order Artiodactyla; family Hippopotamidae; genus Hippopotamus; species Hippopotamus amphibius. Next base: position 40,410,239 of record NC_080201.1, read on the forward strand.
TGGGGAAGTGGAGGCTCTCCCAGCACGGGAGGCCTGCCTAGAGCATGGCTCTGGGTCCAAAGAGGACTCCCTGCACCTCAGGCACTGGCGAGAGCTTTTGTGCACACAGGAGACCCTTGGCACACACAGTGTTTCCCCACGGAAAGCAGTGTGAGAACGAGCCCCTGCCAGGGAAGCACGGCCCTCTCCCACAGAAGCCCTCCATGCGACAGGCTGCCATGGACTCGGCTCCAGGCCTTTGTGGCTGGAGAGACGGCAGCTCCTCTGGAGGCTCTGGGTCCGTGTGCACTCCCCTTCGGGTAAACGAGGCTCCTGGGGTGATTCCCTGCCCAAGAATGGCAAGCAGCCTGCCTCCTTTCAATGAGACGCACGTGGGGTGTGAGAGGCTTGGCAGCAGAGAAGAAGCAAGAGGGGCAGCCAGAGAGGGGATTTGCATGCAGCTTGAAGGCCCCAGATCTCCTGCCTCCCAACCAGGGCATGCCGGCTCTGCCCCCCGGGCCCCATTCCCAGGTGGGTACCCAGCTTCAGGATCTGCCCTTTCCCAGCCATGAAACCACACCCAGGCCACACGCGGCGCCCTGCCAAGAGGGAACGTTGCTCCCCGCATGGGCTGGGTGGCACGACTGGCTTAGGGGAGAGAAGGCCCTAGGAGGCCTTCAGGGTGCTGCCCCAGCACAGCAGTGCTCAGGCAAAGGCACTCTGCTTTCTGTAGGCTGGATGCACACTGGAGTTGCTGCTTGAGGCAGAGAGAGCTCCGCAGGGCGAGCCAGGGCTGAAGGCAAAGCAGAGAGGTTTTGGGTGGAGCGATGGCACCATCTGCTGGCTGACCAGCATGGGAGGAGAGGCCCCACTCCAAAGGAGGTCCTGAGGACGTTTGCAAGCAGGAGGCCCTCTGGCTGCACAAGCTCGAGAGTCCTGCTGAGGACTTGCCTCTGGCAGCAGAGTGGGTGCCAAGGGCCTGTGGGTGGGAAAGTGCTCGGAAGCCACAGGGGAGGCTTTGGGCCCCCAGTGCTCTCCGACGCAAAACGCTGCAGGCCCCGGCATCCACGAACTCCTCCAAGGCTTTGCAGTGGGAAAGCTGTCCATAGCAGAGGGCTCCCTGCCAGGTGCTGCAGGCCTTTGGGCATGGCTCAGCTGCAGCTTCCTTGCAGGCTGCTGGTCCAGGGGTGTGTGTCCCCTGGGCCAGAGTGCTGGAGGAGGAGCTCCTAGCAAGGGGAGAGCAAGCCCCTTGTTTCCTTGGCCTAGACTGGCCTGGGCACACAGAGGCCTGCCAGCAGTGAAGACAGGGCAGGCAGCAAGGGGGTGTGGCAGGCAGCGAAGAGGTGGCAGGAGTCCTGCTTGCAAGTGGGGTCATGCCTGTCTTGTGCTCAGGCCCCAGTGGCCACGTGCACACACAGCCTCCGGACCTGCAGCTTCCCAGCAGTGCAGGAGACACCCAGGCAACCCCCTGGGGCCTACTCGAATGAACTGTGCTCTGTCGAGGCCCTGCTGGCTGGCAGGGGCCTCGGCCAGCCCGGGCCCTCGGGAGGCCTGGCTGAGCCTGGGCTGGGGCCCGCCCTAGCAGTGCCCAGGCCAAGCCTGGGACTGGAGGCCAGGCTACAGGCTCATTCCAGCTTGAGCCTGGTGCACAGAGCCTTCAGCTCGGACTTGCAGGGGGACTGCTCAGCACAGTGGCTTTGGCCTGCCATCCACGTTCCTCACTCGGGCCCTTCTGCCTGTCAGAGCCCCACTCCCTCGACGTGTGTTCCTGAGGCAGTTGGACAGTTGGGGAAGTGGAGGCTCTCCCAGCACGGGAGGCCTGCCTAGAGCATGGCTCTGGGTCCAAAGAGGACTCCCTGCACCTCAGGCACTGGCGAGAGCTTTTGTGCACACAGGAGACCCTTGGCACACACAGTGTTTCCCCACGGAAAGCAGTGTGAGAACGAGCCCCTGCCAGGGAAGCACGGCCCTCTCCCACAGAAGCCCTCCATGCGACAGGCTGCCATGGACTCGGCTCCAGGCCTTTGTGGCTGGAGAGACGGCAGCTCCTCTGGAGGCTCTGGGTCCGTGTGCACTCCCCTTCGGGTAAACGAGGCTCCTGGGGTGATTCCCTGCCCAAGAATGGCAAGCAGCCTGCCTCCTTTCAATGAGACGCACGTGGGGTGTGAGAGGCTTGGCAGCAGAGAAGAAGCAAGAGGGGCAGCCAGAGAGGGGATTTGCATGCAGCTTGAAGGCCCCAGATCTCCTGCCTCCCAACCAGGGCATGCCGGCTCTGCCCCCCGGGCCCCATTCCCAGGTGGGCACCCAGCTTCAGGATCTGCCCTTTCCCAGCCATGAAACCACACCCAGGCCACACGCGGAGCCCTGCCAAGGGGGAACGTTGCTCCCCGCATGGGCTGGGTGGCACGACTGGCTTAGGGGAGAGAAGGCCCTAGGAGGCCTTCAGGGTGCTGCCCCAGCACAGCAGTGCTCAGGCAAAGGCACTCTGCTTTCTGTAGGCTGGATGCACACTGGAGTTGCTGCTTGAGGCAGAGAGAGCTCCGCAGGGCGAGCCAGGGCTGAAGGCAAAGCAGAGAGGTTTTGGGTGGAGCGATGGCACCATCTGCTGGCTGACCAGCATGGGAGGAGAGGCCTCACTCCAAAGGAGGTCCTGAGGACATTTGCAAGCAGGAGGCACTCTGGCTGCACAAGCTCGAGAGTCCTGCTGAGGACTTGCCTCTGGCAGCAGAGTGGGTGCCAAGGGCCTGTGGGTGGGAAAGTGCTCGGAAGCCACAGGGGAGGCTTTGGGCCCCCAGTGCTCTCCGACGGAAAACGCTGCAGGCCCCGGCATCCACGAACTCCTCCAAGGCTTTGCAGTGGGAAAGCTGTCCATAGCAGAGGGCTCCCTGCCAGGTGCTGCAGGCCTTTGGGCATGGCTCAGCTGCAGCTTCCTTGCAGGCTGCTGGTCCAGGGGCGTGTGTCCCCTGGGCCAGAGTGCTGGAGGAGGAGCTCCTAGCAAGGGGAGAGCAAGCCCCTTGTTTCCTTGGCCTAGACTGGCCTGGGCACACAGAGGCCTGCCAGCAGTGAAGACAGGGCAGGCAGCAAGGGGGTGTGGCAGGCAGCGAAGAGGTGGCAGGAGTCCTGCTTGCAAGTGGGGTCATGCCTGTCTTGTGCTCAGGCCCCAGTGGCCACGTGCACACACAGCCTCCGGACCTGCAGCTTCCCAGCAGTGCAGGAGACACCCAGGCAACCCCCTGGGGCCTACTTGAATGAACTGTGCTCTGTCGAGGCCCTGCTGGCTGGCAGGGGCCTCGGCCAGCCCGGGCCCTCGGGAGGCCTGGCTGAGCCTGGGCTGGGGCCCGCCCTAGCAGTGCCCAGGCCAAGCCTGGGACTGGAGGCCAGGCTACAGGCTCATTCCAGCTTGAGCCTGGTGCACAGAGCCTTCAGCTCGGACTTGCAGGGGGACTGCTCAGCACAGTGGCTTTGGCCTGCCATCCACGTTCCTCACTCGGGCCCTTCTGCCTGTCAGAGCCCCACTCCCTCGAAGTGTGTTCCTGAGGCAGTTGGACAGTTGGGGAAGTGGAGGCTCTCCCAGCACGGGAGGCCTGCCTAGAGCATGGCTCTGGGTCCAAAGAGGACTCCCTGCACCTCAGGCACTGGCGAGAGCTTTTGTGCACACAGGAGACCCTTGGCACACACAGTGTTTCCCCACGGAAAGCAGTGTGAGAACGAGCCCCTGCCAGGGAAGCACGGCCCTCTCCCACAGAAGCCCTCCATGCGACAGGCTGCCATGGACTCGGCTCCAGGCCTTTGTGGCTGGAGAGACGGCAGCTCCTCTGGAGGCTCTGGGTCCGTGTGCACTCCCCTTCGGGTAAACGAGGCTCCTGGGGTGATTCCCTGCCCAAGAATGGCAAGCAGCCTGCCTCCTTTCAATGAGACGCACGTGGGGTGTGAGAGGCTTGGCAGCAGAGAAGAAGCAAGAGGGGCAGCCAGAGAGGGGATTTGCATGCAGCTTGAAGGCCCCAGATCTCCTGCCTCCCAACCAGGGCATGCCGGCTCTGCCCCCCGGGCCCCATTCCCAGGTGGGCACCCAGCTTCAGGATCTGCCCTTTCCCAGCCATGAAACCACACCCAGGCCACACGCGGAGCCCTGCCAAGGGGGAACGTTGCTCCCCGCATGGGCTGGGTGGCACGACTGGCTTAGGGGAGAGAAGGCCCTAGGAGGCCTTCAGGGTGCTGCCCCAGCACAGCAGTGCTCAGGCAAAGGCACTCTGCTTTCTGTAGGCTGGATGCACACTGGAGTTGCTGCTTGAGGCAGAGAGAGCTCCGCAGGGCGAGCCAGGGCTGAAGGCAAAGCAGAGAGGTTTTGGGTGGAGCGATGGCACCATCTGCTGGCTGACCAGCATGGGAGGAGAGGCCTCACTCCAAAGGAGGTCCTGAGGACGTTTGCAAGCAGGAGGCCCTCTGGCTGCACAAGCTCGAGAGTCCTGCTGAGGACTTGCCTCTGGCAGCAGAGTGGGTGCCAAGGGCCTGTGGGTGGGAAAGTGCTCGGAAGCCACAGGGGAGGCTTTGGGCCCCCAGTGCTCTCCGACGGAAAACGCTGCAGGCCCCGGCATCCACGAACTCCTCCAAGGCTTTGCAGTGGGAAAGCTGTCCATAGCAGAGGGCTCCCTGCCAGGTGCTGCAGGCCTTTGGGCATGGCTCAGCTGCAGCTTCCTTGCAGGCTGCTGGTCCAGGGGCGTGTGTCCCCTGGGCCAGAGTGCTGGAGGAGGAGCTCCTAGCAAGGGGAGAGCAAGCCCCTTGTTTCCTTGGCCTAGACTGGCCTGGGCACACAGAGGCCTGCCAGCAGTGAAGACAGGGCAGGCAGCAAGGGGGTGTGGCAGGCAGCGAAGAGGTGGCAGGAGTCCTGCTTGCAAGTGGGGTCATGCCTGTCTTGTGCTCAGGCCCCAGTGGCCACGTGCACACACAGCCTCCGGACCTGCAGCTTCCCAGCAGTGCAGGAGACACCCAGGCAACCCCCTGGGGCCTACTCGAATGAACTGTGCTCTGTCGAGGCCCTGCTGGCTGGCAGGGGCCTAGGCCAGCCCGGGCCCTTGGGAGGCCTGGCTGAGCCTGGGCTGGGGCCCGCCCTAGCAGTGCCCAGGCCAAGCCTGGGACTGGAGGCCAGGCTCCAGGCTCATTCCAGCTTGAGCCTGGTGCACAGAGCCTTCAGCTCGGACTTGCAGGGGGACTGCTCAGCACAGTGGCTTTGGCCTGCCATCCACGTTCCTCACTCGGGCCCTTCTGCCTGTCAGAGCCCCACTCCCTCGAAGTGTGTTCCTGAGGCAGTTGGACAGTTGGGGAAGTGGAGGCTCTCCCAGCACGGGAGGCCTGCCTAGAGCATGGCTCTGGGTCCAAAGAGGACTCCCTGCACCTCAGGCACTGGCGAGAGCTTTTGTGCACACAGGAGACCCTTGGCACACACAGTGTTTCCCCACGGAAAGCAGTGTGAGAACGAGCCCCTGCCAGGGAAGCACGGCCCTCTCCCACAGAAGCCCTCCATGCGACAGGCTGCCATGGACTCGGCTCCAGGCCTTTGTGGCTGGAGAGACGGCAGCTCCTCTGGAGGCTCTGGGTCCGTGTGCACTCCCCTTCGGGTAAACGAGGCTCCTGGGGTGATTCCCTGCCCAAGAATGGCAAGCAGCCTGCCTCCTTTCAATGAGACGCACGTGGGGTGTGAGAGGCTTGGCAGCAGAGAAGAAGCAAGAGGGGCAGCCAGAGAGGGGATTTGCATGCAGCTTGAAGGCCCCAGATCTCCTGCCTCCCAACCAGGGCCTGGCGGCTCTGCCCCCCGGGCCCCATTCCCAGGTGGGCACCCAGCTTCAGGATCTGCCCTTTCCCAGCCATGAAACCACACCCAGGCCACACGCGGAGCCCTGCCAAGGGGGAACGTTGCTCCCCGCATGGGCTGGGTGGCACGACTGGCTTAGGGGAGAGAAGGCCCTAGGAGGCCTTCAGGGTGCTGCCCCAGCACAGCAGTGCTCAGGCAAAGGCACTCTGCTTTCTGTAGGCTGGATGCACACTGGAGTTGCTGCTTGAGGCAGAGAGAGCTCCGCAGGGCGAGCCAGGGCTGAAGGCAAAGCAGAGAGGTTTTGGGTGGAGCGATGGCACCATCTGCTGGCTGACCAGCATGGGAGGAGAGGCCTCACTCCAAAGGAGGTCCTGAGGACGTTTGCAAGCAGGAGGCCCTCTGGCTGCACAAGCTCGAGAGTCCTGCTGAGGACTTGCCTCTGGCAGCAGAGTGGGTGCCAAGGGCCTGTGGGTGGGAAAGTGCTCGGAAGCCACAGGGGAGGCTTTGGGCCCCCAGTGCTCTCCGACGGAAAACGCTGCAGGCCCCGGCATCCACGAACTCCTCCAAGGCTTTGCAGTGGGAAAGCTGTCCATAGCAGAGGGCTCCCTGCCAGGTGCTGCAGGCCTTTGGGCATGGCTCAGCTGCAGCTTCCTTGCAGGCTGCTGGTCCAGGGGCGTGTGTCCCCTGGGCCAGAGTGCTGGAGGAGGAGCTCCTAGCAAGGGGAGAGCAAGCCCCTTGTTTCCTTGGCCTAGACTGGCCTGGGCACACAGAGGCCTGCCAGCAGTGAAGACAGGGCAGGCAGCAAGGGGGTGTGGCAGGCAGCGAAGAGGTGGCAGGAGTCCTGCTTGCAAGTGGGGTCATGCCTGTCTTGTGCTCAGGCCCCAGTGGCCACGTGCACACACAGCCTCCGGACCTGCAGCTTCCCAGCAGTGCAGGAGACACCCAGGCAACCCCCTGGGGCCTACTCGAATGAACTGTGCTCTGTCGAGGCCCTGCTGGCTGGCAGGGGCCTCGGCCAGCCCGGGCCCTCGGGAGGCCTGGCTGAGCCTGGGCTGGGGCCCGCCCTAGCAGTGCCCAGGCCAAGCCTGGGACTGGAGGCCAGGCTACAGGCTCATTCCAGCTTGAGCCTGGTGCACAGAGCCTTCAGCTCGGACTTGCAGGGGGACTGCTCAGCACAGTGGCTTTGGCCTGCCATCCACGTTCCTCACTCGGGCCCTTCTGCCTGTCAGAGCCCCACTCCCTCGAAGTGTGTTCCTGAGGCAGTTGGACAGTTGGGGAAGTGGAGGCTCTCCCAGCACGGGAGGCCTGCCTAGAGCATGGCTCTGGGTCCAAAGAGGACTCCCTGCACCTCAGGCACTGGCGAGAGCTTTTGTGCACACAGGAGACCCTTGGCACACACAGTGTTTCCCCACGGAAAGCAGTGTGAGAACGAGCCCCTGCCAGGGAAGCACGGCCCTCTCCCACAGAAGCCCTCCATGCGACAGGCTGCCATGGACTCGGCTCCAGGCCTTTGTGGCTGGAGAGACGGCAGCTCCTCTGGAGGCTCTGGGTCCGTGTGCACTCCCCTTCGGGTAAACGAGGCTCCTGGGGTGATTCCCTGCCCAAGAATGGCAAGCAGCCTGCCTCCTTTCAATGAGACGCACGTGGGGTGTGAGAGGCTTGGCAGCAGAGAAGAAGCAAGAGGGGCAGCCAGAGAGGGGATTTGCATGCAGCTTGAAGGCCCCAGATCTCCTGCCTCCCAACCAGGGCATGCCGGCTCTGCCCCCCGGGCCCCATTCCCAGGTGGGCACCCAGCTTCAGGATCTGCCCTTTCCCAGCCATGAAACCACACCCAGGCCACACGCGGAGCCCTGCCAAGGGGGAACGTTGCTCCCCGCATGGGCTGGGTGGCACGACTGGCTTAGGGGAGAGAAGGCCCTAGGAGGCCTTCAGGGTGCTGCCCCAGCACAGCAGTGCTCAGGCAAAGGCACTCTGCTTTCTGTAGGCTGGATGCACACTGGAGTTGCTGCTTGAGGCCGAGAGAGCTCCGCAGGGCGAGCCAGGGCTGAAGGCAAAGCAGAGAGGTTTTGGGTGGAGCGATGGCACCATCTGCTGGCTGACCAGCATGGGAGGAGAGGCCTCACTCCAAAGGAGGTCCTGAGGACGTTTGCAAGCAGGAGGCCCTCTGGCTGCACAAGCTCGAGAGTCCTGCTGAGGACTTGCCTCTGGCAGCAGAGTGGGTGCCAAGGGCCTGTGGGTGGGAAAGTGCTCGGAAGCCACAGGGGAGGCTTTGGGCCCCCAGTGCTCTCCGACGGAAAACGCTGCAGGCCCCGGCATCCACGAACTCCTCCAAGGCTTTGCAGTGGGAAAGCTGTCCATAGCAGAGGGCTCCCTGCCAGGTGCTGCAGGCCTTTGGGCATGGCTCAGCTGCAGCTTCCTTGCAGGCTGCTGGTC